>NC_051139.1:11162991-11238264 GCF_014839805.1 Manduca sexta
TGTTGTTATTGTAGGTCACGTGCGACGTCTTCTCGCCGCACACAATTTGCGATAATTTTCCGCGAAGTCGCTAGTGGCTTTTTGTGTACTTACGAAGTTTGAGACAATCCATACAATTATGTGATGTAGTTTGTAGATATAATTATCACTATAGCATACCTATTGCATCACATGACACATATAGGTAGAGCGAAAACAAGCTGCTAATATCTCATTTTCGTATAATTATTATGAATTCGCTTCCACGAATTGTTAAACTAACAAACTCTTCTTAAGTTCAGCAATTAGTTGAAACAAATGTCAATCAAGCTATTGATTAGTTTAAGGGCCGGCGTAGGTATGGCGGAACGCAGCGCAGAGAATTTGTGCTGTCTAAATTTATAGGCATTATCTGTCTGCGCCGGCCCTTAGAAGAGGTTTGGCCAATCTGGTGACAGCCGGATGTATATATTTAGGTTTTAACATATATTTGTTTGAAAATTAACACAACACTAAAATAGTATTTAATAGTTACAACAAAAACTTAACTAATTTATAAGAAAACAACAATTAATCAAATAAGCAAGAATATAAAAATATAGCTAGCGATATTTAACGATTGGGAAAGTCCGTCCGAACGAAAGCAAAAATGCAAGTCAAAAGTGTCTCGCCGACGCAGTGGTCCGCGGACCAGCCTTGCCGGTGCAGTTTCGCGCCCTTTTTTTCTTTTTCGTAAGACTGACCACAAAACTCATGTCATTATGACGTTGCAGCACATCTCCCATGCTTATTATTTTGCTAATTATAATTTAACACGGACTATTTAGAGTGGTTAACATGAATTTACTCTACTAATATATAGATTTAACTCGTTTTTATAAAATTTTCACGAAACTTAACCTTCTTCCACAAATATAATTGAGTTTATTTTGCATTGTTGCAGCGCTGATCCGAACTACAGGTCGGCGGTGATCAACACAAACGTGATAGTAAAGCATACAGGGAGGTGACGTGGCTGAGCCACGGGATATACGTGTCTGTCTGTGACATTAATGTGGAGCAGTTTCCTTTTGACGTACAATTGTGCACTATGAAATGGGCGTCATGGACTTACGACGGATTTCAGGTAACGTGTTATGAAAATGCTATTGTTTGTATGCTACAGTTGTATATTGTAGTTGACAGTCGAGAAAATATGTGGAGGGTTTATAGCATTCGAAATATCAGGTAATTATACAGAATGCATAAATATCCTTAAGTAGTAGTATATGTAAATGTATCAGCGATTTTGTGTTTAAACAATATTGTTCGAATATCCTTAAATGTCTGTAGATTTATCTTACTTTTTTATGACTATCGAAATAAATTACCAGTTTATTAACCAAGAGATGTAGAACATACTAGATGAAGTTTTTGTGTTCTTCGACATCCGCAATTATTACTAAGTAGAACAAGGATATTAAAAAAAATATTAAATGACTTAATAAAAGTCAACTTACAATAAAAGTAACTACATAAGTATAAATTTTATATACCCCACAATAATTTGTATATTTTTAATGAACTACAATTGTCCAACTTCCGACGGTAGTTTTTTGTAATTCAATATGTTATTGTAAAATACTAAGTGCAGGTAGAAGCTCGTATGTTTACTCGTGTATCGTTAAACAGGATCATTAAATAGTTCAATCTACCAAGTTCTTTTTTTTTGTTCCTTTTGTTTGCTTAATCCTGCATTAAACCTACAAAGTATGATAATATTCAGTAAATTGTTGTTGAAAGCTTTTAGGGGAAAACAATTCGAGTAACAAAATATGAATAAAGTGCATTAAACTGATACCATTTCGACGTTATAGTTATCCAATAAGTTTAGAATTTGGATTTAACATACTTCGTCTGCAAAGTTTTTAATAATATTGAGTAGTGAAATATGTTTTCAAAACGAGTGCAAGAAGTTTATCCGAAGACGTATGCAAAAGATATTATGCAATAATGCTGTCGATATCTAAGGGAATGTGATTGGAAATGTCGTATTATAAAAGATATTTCTGCAAAAATATTTGCTTGCAAAATAATTGTATGGAATAGGTGATCGTATTGCTAACTTGCAAATATCTATGTTTATGGGGTGACTATTTTTAATCTTACTTCAATTGTATTTGGTCTATGAGTACTGTCTAACGGTTGAGATCCTACCCAATTACTTATTCAATACCAACGGAGATTATGATATATACCTTTTAATGTAGAGAATTTGATAAAGGTTTTAGTTAGGAGTGGGGAATTAAATAAAAAGATAGGCCAATAAACATTTCTTATTTAAAGTTATAGAACGATAAGTATCATTTGAAATAATAGTAAAAATATCACAAAATATTCACTTACTATGTTTACATTATAAAGTCGATGAACTTTATATTATTCTGTGAAACGAACAACAGGTATAAATATTACGTCACTATTCAGACTAAAAAATCTTGATAGTTTCGTAGCATAAAACCTAGAAGATGGCATGGATTTACGATTGACTAAGAATAATGAAACCTATATTTAAAAGCTTAATGTCAGTTATAAGACGGAACAATGGTATAAATCTCTCATTATTTAAATGGAGTCAAAATACAAAAATGCTGAATGTAAATCCAACGAGCCGGAAGGTAGGACAAAAACAACGAAGTCGGGTCAGGTTTTCTATAACACTTGGTTTTAACAAGGTGCGCCTGTATTAAAGGAAAATAGACCAAGTCATTTCGATATACTTATCTCAAGTATATTTCTATTAAAGCTTTTCATTTTAAAAATAGGAGTTCAATGCCTATGAAATAAAGAGTTAAACACAATTTCCTTGTTTATAATTTTTATTCAAAAAAAGGAAGTGATTGTCAATTCGACGTTGATTTTTTAAAATGTTTGTTACCCCAGAACTCGGCAATTTCTGAGCCGATTTGGATTTTTTTTTTTATTGTTTTGAATACTCGTCCATACTTATCTAAAAACTTTATGATGCCCCCTATCTGCACTATCTCACTGCTAGACATATAAAAATCATCTAGTGATCAACAGATCACTTAAATCCGAATTTCCGACCTTGTCGATCGAAGGGTTAAAATCGTAACATATTATTTGATGCGAAACGGTAGTAAATACGGAATTCCTGTATTCTTTCACTGGTATCCTAGGTATTTCGTTTTATCACAATACGAGATCAGGTGTTGAGCGGGAGCAAAGCGCGAGCAGCACAGCGGGAATGCAAAGCATGGAATTAAATACCAAATGAGATACTTATTGATGTGTCGAGTTATATAAATCACTAGCCTTTTTACGTGACTCTCGCCGCTATTCATGTAATATTAAGGATATTCGGCTCTGCATTATGTTTCAAATAGGTAGAGTAGGTATACGATGTTACTGTTTATCTGTACTTATTTCAAAAAGTATAAATCGAATGTCAAGAAAAATCAGGACTATATGATTTTTAGATAATTTTTGTACCTCTGTAATGTTATTATACAGGGGTCCCACAAAATAGTGTCAAGCGGGGGTCCGGAGATAGAGCACCCTTGGGGTATCCGAATCACCCTCATGTATGTTCTGCGATTTTTCATAGTTTTCGAGTTATGAATATTTTTTAGAATTTTTGAGAATTTTCGATTTGAACAATGAAATGTATTTTTTACAAAAAGTGGAAAACTTATTCAAGATTTTTTTGTTGCAACAAAATTTTCATTAGTTGTATTTTTTGGCTAAAAACAATCAACTTCATAACTTTAATGAAAATTATGAAAATGTTGGTGTAAAGTGAAAAACTTACGTTCTATGAATAATGACTTAAATTTTCTTCTTTAAATAAAAAATCTAAACAAGTGACTTCGTGGTTCTAAGATTTGTCAAAAACTTCTCCAGACTCTCGACTTACATATTCATAAGAAAAATATAGCTCTTAGGGGGCTATTTTGGCTAAAATCAGCCTTAAAAGATTTATCAAAATGTATCATATCAAATAAATGAAACTTTCCAAATTCAAATTCATAAAACAAAAGAAACAAAATATTGTCTTTTAAACATTTTTTATTCAGTTATAAAAAGTTGCAACTTCAATGTTTAATGCCGTTGTTGAAAGAAACAATAACTTAATTACAATTAACGCCTTTCGAAATAAAATTCAACCACAAAAAGAGTAGTACAAAATTTGTGAAAGTGATTAATGAAAGGGATGGAACGTAATAAATTTGAGCAAAAATATTTTTTGTCGATATTCATAAAACGAATGAGGTTGCCGAACTGGGCCCAGATGGTACAAGTTTTGTAATTAATTTATATTCTGACGCTAAACTTAGCGTTGAGAACTCTTTAATTGTAAACCAATTCTGTTATAGCTAAATAATAAATAATGTTATGTGTTTAGTGCTATAATTTGATAGAGTGTTATTAAGGTACGGGTGAATGGATGCAAAAAAATTGAAAATATATTCGATACAGCGAAGTGTACGCAGTTTATTTGCGTATTTGCCTAACTCAAAATGAATAAAAGCGTGAGTTAGTAAGTAAATTTATACTATTGTCTTAAAAATTTAGTGCTACATTACCTTCGTGCAAAAATTCTTAAATTGCAATTATATTCATATATTCCACTACAGCAGCAAATTGTTGTTGAAGTAGTTTTTGATTAAATTGCGAAGTAATATTTCTGAAATTATAATTGGTAACATGTTTTTATACAATGAATTCAATAAATCATACTTATTGCGAGAAGAATTTTATTAAAACAATACTTATGGGTAATACACATTCATGTATATCTAATACTTGACTAACATTAGAATTTACTTTAACACGATATACCTATATAAATAAGAGAAATTCTTTTGACTATAAAAACTATAAAGTAAAATTTATGCAACACACTATTCTAAATAGGTATGAAATGACAATACCATAAATTCTGTATTGAATATTTTATTGGCTAAATATTTTTCATTTCATTTATATTCATCTTTCACAATTCATAGACCTAAAACATTATATTACTGAATTCATAAAGTTTGAATGGGAAATAAAATAGGTATTTTCACAATAATTTAATCTATCATTTAGTTTAACGAATAATCCATAAAGCGTAATCAGAAATTTGATTTTTTGTTTCCCTTCTAGAAGCTGTAATAAGCGCATTAGTAGTATATTATGTACTATGCAGTACATAGCCAGGGTTAGAAATTGCATAAAAATACACATAACATTATGCTTCAAACGCATGGTAGTGTGTGTTATCTTTTGATTAATACAAAATTTTACGGGTTAATGAATTGGTCCATTTTTCAGATAGATCGAAAAAAGCCATTAGGATTGTTTATAGAAAAAGGTGGTATGTCTTGTAATTTTTTATAGAACTTAATTATTTCACATAATTATAGTTTTTTTTTGGATTTACTTCTATAATATGCAACACACATATGACGCCTTTATCCTGTGATGTAATAAGGGGCAAGTCCATTCCCATGTGAGTCATAAATTCCATGTTGCAGGACGATACTAAGAATAAAAACCTAATATTGCATTTCCCGACGTGGGATTTGAACTCAGAATCTCTGAACAGTGATCGTGCTGTGTAGACAATACAACTACGCCACCGAGGCAGTTTATAATACTGTTGATATAATATAAATTACGACTAAAACCACTGCTTTAGTAATCTGCTCACATAATAATACAATATAAACATGTGTAATTTCTTCGAATATAAACTATTAGGTTTAAATTGTTGATCAAAGCAGAGAAACAAAAATTACTTTAAGACATTGCAATGCAATAGCATTTTTAATTAGCTGACTAAATAAGTAACGTATTTTCAAACTCCGAACTAGTCCATTGAAAAGTTACATTTGGGGTTGCGTTTTTTAGAGGACGCAATTTTATTTTTTAGAAGTGTAGGAGGGGTCAGTGTAAAGCTAAAATTAAGTTTGTGGGGTCGCCACCCTTGTCCCATGGTCGCCATCTTGAAATAGGGGTTGAAATGGTTTTACGATGTATCTCTTAAACTATTCATCTGACAAAAATTTAAAAATTTTTGTTGCAAATTAAATTCTCTACAACTTTGGTCAGTAACTTTTTGTCGTAGAACTATAAATAAAAAGTTATAAGCGAAAATGTTAAGAAATTCAATGTTAAGCATTGTCCATTGCAACGTCATTAGAACGTGTGTTTATAAGGTTCATAATACTTTTTTTTGTACTCTCATTACGTACAACACAAACCCGTGGTTGTCGGCTTGTACTGGAATTACTTGGATCCTGAATCGTTTTGGCACAGATGAAGCAATTGTTCACAAAATCAAAGTCTGGCTCTGGAGCTTCTGAAACTGACGATAAACTACTGGAGCTGCTGCTGCGACGACGAACAACATTATCGGTTCGATTGTCCACGTAATAACAATAACACGCAATATGTACAGTAACTTCCGAAACATTTCGTAAAAAATTGTTTTGTGAACAATTGCTTCATCTGTCCCAAGCGATTCAGGATCCATAATTCGCGCTACAAGCCGACAACCGCGGGTTTGTGTTGTACGTAATGAGACTACAAAAAAAAGTATTATGAACCTTATAAACACTCGTTCTTATGACGTTGCAATGGACATTGCTTAACATTGAATTTCTTAACATTTTCGCTTATAACTTTTTTATTTATAGTTCTACGACAAAAAGTTACTGGACCAAAGTTGTAGAGAATTTAATTTGCAACAAAAAATGTTTATAATTTTTTTTTGTCAGATAAATAGTTTAAGAGATACATCGTAAAAACTATTTCAACCCAAGATGGCGGCCGTGGGACAAGGGTGGCGACCCCACAAACTTGGTTTTAGCTTTAAACTGACCCCCCCTACACTTAAAAAAAAAAATTGCGTCCTCTAAAAAACGCAAGGTAAGACCTAAAAAATGTAACATTTCAATGGACTAAACCGGAAAACCGAAAATAGAACACAATCAATCGGTGCTGTGGTTTGCTCGCAAATACCAACCTGCTACAGAATTCATTAGTGCTACAAAGGTTTAATCATCATATATTTTTTTATCTATGTATACAACAAAAAACGTGAAAATGACCCCCATGCATTTTTATATTTGTGTATATATTATAGTATGTAATATAATTATTCAGAGAATACATTAAACTTTTGTAACGCTACGGTACAACTCTAAACTCCTAACATTAAATATATAGATATACATCGTCAGCATCTATATGCTAGGGAGTTATATGTGCATTTCTAGTTAATCACAAATGCGAAGAATTTATGATGCACTAAGTGGAATATATTTGAATGAATTGTAAAACTAAACACATTCAGTATGTATTTGTTGCGTAAGGTCATGTAATTAAATTAGCAGATTTCTGTCAGGTCATATTGTTTTTAAGTCTTCTATTGAGTCAATAAATAACCTTAGTTAATACAATTATGATGCATAAATGTTCTATCCTCGCCAACATCTAGCAGAGACAGCCCTAACATATAGCCGAAGCTCCGTTGGGATTGCGGGATCTGTGCTTACTTCCACGACAAACATTTTAATTTGTCCGACGTTTTTTTCTTAGACATCTTCAAGAAAAACCTGTAAAAGAAAAATACCCTAACAGCTATTCATCGTGAAAAATAAGAAAGAATGTCGTACATAATCTTGGCCGCAGGGAAGATTTCTTTGAATACAAAAGATCGTTACAGCTGCTTTTCATGCATATGAAAAGAGTTATATTTCATTGGTTCGTGTACTCATGACCACAAAGATTCAATATGTGGGAACTTTATTTTATACTAACTATAGATATGTTTCGTGTCGTACGTTCGTGTATAAATTTTGTCTTAGTTCTAACCTGTTGCACGTCTTGGCACTATAAATGCAAAATTAATATTTGATATCAGTGATTTGGAATATATGTACAGTGTGCCATATAAGTAGTTAAAAAAATCAAAATTTAAAATCGCCTATGGTTCTTATAAAATAATATTTTCTGTTTATAAATATAAAATAAAAGGAATTTACTTCACACAAATAAAAAGAAACCGTTTTATTAAACTTAACGCCTATAGGCGATTAGGAGTTTTTTTTTTGTTCGGCTCCTTATGTGGGTGACTGTACGTAAAAATATTCAGTAGGTAATATCAAACACAAACATGAATAAATCACTCATGATTGAAACCTCTGCATTTTGAGAAAAATATTACCATCCAAAATGTCGGAAATAGTTAAGAAATTATAAGTAGAAAGAAGTTTTCAAACATTCTTATTATTCAATTATTTTTTGTTAATAGTTGTACTCATAATTATAAATTATTTAACTTTAACGTAAATTAAAATAAAAACCTAAAATTAAATTGTATTGTATCTTAACATTTATCCCGCGTATAACTTGGCCACTCACATTACAAGCAAAATAACTCCCTAAAAGTTAATATTTTACCTTTTTGTAAACACGCTATTCGCAACATTGCGTGAATTTCCCTGCGTGGAAATTATCATTAGAACTCTTATAGCGGCCCATATTTTTCTTTCCCAGAGAGAATAATGAAGCCGGAGAACACTGTTATAAGCCGCATAAACTTTTCATTTATGTTTCGGTCTACTATTTCAATTGAAGGCATAATACAACTCTCATTGTCTTATTGTTTTTATGTATTTAATCTAATTTATATTATGTTTTAATGTTCAATAGTTTTGTTTATACTAGATTTAAACATGTACTTTTAAAACTGAAAATGAAATATTATACGTCGGTGATTTTAGACTAATTAGAAGATCAATAAAAAGCGGATATGATTTATTTTTGAATCATCGAACATATATTTGATTGCGAAGAAAAACTTCGCCAAAAACAATAAGTTAAGCCGAGGTTTTCTGTTTGTACAAATATACCCAAAAACTGTAGAGTTAGAAGAAATTTCATTTTTTTTATAAACTCTTTATTACTTATTCTTAAGGATTTCATGTCCAACTAGCACATTTTATATATTCTCTTCATTTTTGTAATTTAATGGGATTACATTGATTACACCACATTAATAACATTCAATATTTAAATATTCTATACATGTAGAAATTGAGGTTGATTACGATGAGAGATTACTGCCGCTAGGTTAACTAAGATTACACTAATTTACGTTACTTGGTAGTGTATGTTCATTATTCTTAGGCCTAATCCCATTGTTTTGTTATAAAAATGCCCAAATGTACGTTATTTGATTATAACAATTGTTGAAAATAAGGAATTATAAGTAAGCATGGTATTGATGTCAATATACTTATACATACACTCTCTCTCTCCTTTGCATATAATTAGAGCCTGTTCAATTAATACTTTGGGTTAAATTTTATTCGAAAGTCTCTTAATACGGTTTTAAATCAGACTTTTCACGAATACATTTCTATTCACGCTGCAACTGAAATACCCCACACGGTAATGAAAACGAACTAAAAACTATTGAACGCATTCGATTCCACGTCCCCAAGCTCCTCTAGAATCTACACTTTAAATGAACTTTAAGATTTTTTCATTTCGTTTTCTTTAAGTTCAATTCGACGAGAGCATTTTATTTGAATCTTATTAAATATTTATAGCTCGTTTGCTAGAACATTTTAAAAAGCATCTGAGAAGCCTAATTGTTTTTTTTTATATAACAATCTCGGATATTGCAATTCTAATTTTCATTTAACAAGCCTTTGTAAATTAGTTATGTTTATTATTGCTTTACAATGACCTTAAAGGTCAAAGTTATTTCATTTAAGATAAATTAATTAATTTTAAACTAGTGAGTAGGACTTTAAAGGCTTCAAACATCTTAAATTGCCGACATAAGTAGTCGCGTCCGCTGTCACAAAAGAATACTGTCACTATTTTGAGTAGAACATATCTATTGTACGTTAGCACCGATACTACAATATTAATAGAAAACCTTTTCAACAGTTAACCAAAGTTTTAACTAACCGCACTAAGAAAATGTTCCTTTTTGCTACCATTACAACGATATTTTTTATTTTATTATATTTCGATCGTGGACTATACTTCCATGCATTTTGATACGATCTATACCAATCATCTCATACATATCTTAGTGTTATATTTTCATTTTAGTTGGATTTGAAGAAGCAGTTCGACGAAGGTGACACTACCAACTATCAGACGAACGGTGAATTCGACTTGGTCAGTTTTGAGGCGATAAGACACAACCAGTATTATTCGTGTTGCGTTGAGCCTTATCCCGACATCACCTACGTCATCAAGCTGAGAAGAAGACCGATGTTCTACGTTTTTAATCTGATTCTTCCATGTTTGCTCATCAATGGCATTGGTATGATGATTTTTATTACTCTTGTTTTAACTATCAATTTGCTGAAAAATATTATTACAAATTGTATTTTTATTCAATTATTTCCTATATTCTATGATTGTACTTAAAAAAATGTTGTGATTATGCGATTCAATAGTTTATTTCAATCAACAAAATATATAGAATAGAGTAATCAAATAAATTACGATATTAATATGTTATATGATGTTATTTGAAACATTTTTCTATATTTTTTCATAATATATTTATATACAAGCAGCGACAAAACAACCTCGTCGCTATATGCAAACCATTGGAAAATTGATAAAATATTTAATTAACGGTTCGTTTTTTGACAGCCTTGTTGGTATTCTACGTTCCATCAGAATCGGGTGAAAAAGTGACGTTAGGAATAAGTGCTCTCTTGTCTATGACAGTATTTCTAATGACCATCAGAGACACTTTACCACCAACAGAGAAAACACCGCTAATAAGTAAGTTCAACCTTATCACCTTCACATTTAGTCGCATATTTTTTTTGCCTTTTTGTGAAAATACCTCGAGATAGGAAAGAAAAACATTCAACCAAAAGATGTTAAAAAGCCATTAACTACTCACTCTACATTCATTTATATTATTCCCCCTGTCTCCTAATCTTGTTGAGTGGACTGAAGTTTTTGTTCACGTGATTCGACTTGTGTTTTTTTTCCCAAACTCTTTTGTCTCCTCAAAGCTTTTATGTGATGGCAAAATTTCCCGTTCTTAATTCATTAATAGACGTTTACAGTAACTCCCTAGTAATATGGCTGTGGGATTCATGTAATTTATTATGAAACTATTGTTAAGTGATAGAAGTATAAATAATTTTTAACGATACTTGGGAAGATACTAGTTACGTTGATTTGTTTTCAGGTCTGTACTATGGAGTGAGCACATGTTTAGTATCGTTTTCAGCATCACTATCCGTGGTAACACTCAACATATCTTACAGGCGAGTTTGATTGTGGTATTAACTCATTTATTGAATAATTATATTGGACATTGCTAATTAAATAAGTTACACCATTCGATATTAAACGCAAACTATTGCGTTGATTAATTTATCCTGCAGTATTTATGTTTACTGAATAATTATTTTTGATGCGGTCAAAATGTTGTCCGTTCGTTATATTTAAATATGAAATGAGAACGTCAGCGCAATGATGCGTTTGAATAATAAATTGAAATTATCGTGGAGGGAAAACGATGACAGAAATGTTATTAAAAAAAAATAGGGATTCTGAGTGAACTTACAAATCTATTGTATACTATTCTATCTATACTCAAATCTATTTAAAAATAAATAGAATAATTTATCATTTTCTGCCCGAATGGCCTCATCTAATAGTACGTGCATTCATCGTTCTAAAACCTTTTGTCTCACACTAAATATAGAATGTCCGCACAAAGACTGAGTATAAAAAGTGTGTCAACCTCATCTCTTCTGAGATAAAGCCTTGGCGTGACAAGGGATCCGTGGGGTAACTGCAAACGTGATGTATAAATATGACACG
The DNA here is from genome assembly GCF_014839805.1 of Manduca sexta. NCBI lineage: Eukaryota > Metazoa > Arthropoda > Insecta > Lepidoptera > Sphingidae > Manduca > Manduca sexta. Next base: position 11,174,842 of record NC_051139.1, read on the forward strand.
TTAATGTAAAACGCGTATTTGACTGTCTAGTAAAATGAAATTCAAATCCGTATGGTTATGAATACGCTTTCAATTATGAAGAAGGCCTTTTAGATGCGTCTATTTTGTTAAAAATCCTAAATAAATATTTGAATGACATGGGAGTTTATGCGGGAGATGAATAGGTCCTTGAAACTCTCATAATTTTGTTTAACGGTACAGAAGGCAACATCTAAACGTTAAAAAGGGTAGAAAATTAAAACACTTATATTTATATCTCTAGTTTATCTAGTATTATCGAGTATGTGTGTGATCGTGCGGTGTTGCTCGTAGAGGAGTGAGAGGGCAGCCGGTGCCGGCGGTGGTGCGCGACATCGTGCTGCACCGGCTCGCGCGCCTGCTCTTCATCAACTTCGACACCGACGCACCGAAGGTATAACTAATTGTACACTTTACACCTAATATTCCATAATAAGATAATTGTTGTATCTGCGTTCCTAAGACAACTGTAACAATATAATGTTTAAAATATACTGTGTTCACAATTCAGAACAGTTAGTAAAGGATTAAATATTTCACGTAAAATACGTTGAAAATAAAGATTACCTCTGTATTTATATCAAGGCGTTTTCAAGACAAATTGTTACTGTAAACACCTTGTTGAATATTTATTTTGAAAATTTTCAAAAAGACAAGTTGGATCGCATAATTGGAACATATATCGCCCATTGACTGAGCATGGAATTTATGTACAAATAACTAGCATTTTAAAATAAAACCAACATTGTTAGTATTTGATTTTGCAAAAGCAAAAGAACCTTTGTTCGCTTATATTAAATTTTCTCCGGTTGGCGGCCAGCACGTACCTAGCTGTAATTAATTTATGGCTTCGATTTTTTTTATCGAACTTAACGCAAGCTTCCGCTAAATGTTTATAGATCGTTTTTCCGAATAAACGGGCACTGTTTGAACCATGTCTGGCTTTATTGCTTATAAACTATAAAATATCTCAAGAATCTTTTTAAAAATATTACATATCTAATAATTGCTTAGATGTACAATCATAGTAGAATGATCAATTTAATATGATAAAAAAAAACAATGTTTTTTTTTAAATTAACTCATAGGTAGAGGTTCACACATAATACACTAATAATTGTTTTATTGAAATCGATACAACTACTTGCTGCAAAATATAAAAATATTAAAATTATAGATTGTTTTGTTCAGTTTTAAGAAATTTTCTGATATTCAAATTTGGAATTAAAGTAAATTTTCAACATAGTTTATAATTAAATTACATTTAGTATGCAAATTATGAAATTAAAGTATGAAAAATATCGCTAACTTTTTCACTTTGGCTGATTTACACTTAGCATCGCTAAAAGTTAGCTCTTAATCTGACATCTAAACCATTTTTCAGATTAATGTATTAGACTTATATTATTCGTGAATCCGATACGAAAGTTTTATTTATATTTATTGTCTTTAGTATTTTTATTATTCTCGAATGGCGAAAGATGGGCAATAAAAACAAAATGACATATTGCTTTCGTTCTTCAGAAAATAAAAAAGATCACTTGAATAATTTAATAAGGTAGGTATCGAGTATTGCATGCATTCGTACGTTATTCTGATCCCATAATTTGAAGTGTTTTACTTTATAAACAATGCAATAAAGAGGGTTCAAGAACCCACGGCTTTTTACAAATTGATCAACAAATGACTACATTTAATATAATATAATACGAAACTATTACAATGAAAGAAAGATAAGAGAATCTCTCTGTTAAATTAACTGCCCTATTTCTTATCTAAATTATCTATTACAAACGTGTGTTTTATTAAAATCTAATTACTTATTTATTGATATTTAAATAAGACGCTTTTATTAGATGCCTAAAATAAACTATTTAAGATATATAAATTCTTAAGTAATACTAAGGAATTCCTTTGTAATTCTGAAAAGATTTTTCTCACCTATACATTAGTCAAGTTGAATAGAAATTAAACTTACTACTGCTCTTATAAATGATCTTATATCACATTTTTAACAGGTTAAAATTTTTTATCCACGTTTCTAAATATAATTGGTAGGATAAATGTAGCACAAAGCTAATATTTTTTTATAGATTAATATTTTTTTTCACCTCCATTTCTTAATATGCTCGTAGGGTGAAAGCGGGACGATGGCGCCGAGCGGTGTGCAGGTGAACCCGCGCACCGGCTCACGTCTCAAGACGGAGGTGCGCTGCGACGGAGCACCTCTGGCACCTGCCTCCCCGAGGTTCGCGCGCCACAACCACAACCATCTCGGTAAGAATCGCTCTAATGGAAAACTCTTTGTTCAATAAGCCTGTCAAGTGCGGTAAGGGTTAAAAGTTCAAAATATATGTTTAAACTCTAAGGCTAAGTTCAAGCTATAAATAATCTATAAGATCACACTTGCCAACTATTGTACCTGCGTAAATGTTCTTATAAATATTTAGAAAATATAAAATCAATATTTATAACAACGTTAATATATTAAAAATATTTACATTCACACTTATTTGTGTTCAATAAGCATCTTGGCTTATTTGAATGTTCACCATATTTTAGTGCGACGTAGAGTCAGTATTGTTCAATATTCACAGCCCGGTATCGGAAATCCAGTAAAAGAAGTCATTATTTTCGTGGAAATCACCGTGTGATCTGATTCGTGAAAATGATTTCCACGTTTCTGATTGATTCACATTGGCTTCGGCTTCGAAATAGCGACGTAAAATTTGTGTCTACGACAGGCTTCATTTTTAAAAAGAAGCCAATAGACTTATGAGTTTAATAATTTGACTCATGTTTTATGGTGCCTGGAACTTTTTCCTGTAATTTTATTATAAGAATAAATCAATATTTTAATAAATGAAAGGAAGCAATAAGCGGGTAATGAAGTTTTAACGTCGGGTATTGATGTTTTTTTTATAAACACAAGTTCCACTCGTAATATTATGATTATAAAATACGAGTCATTTATTAAGTGAATAAATAATGTATAAAAGATAAACGTGTCTCATATGTGCTTTGTAAACAATGTTCTTAAAGGCCAAATTAAAAGATACAACTCAATTTCGCTCTTAACTAGATATTAGCTGATATGTTGTCACATTAAAGTCAGCATCTTGAGATTGTCGCCATTTAACAAACAGATTAATAACATCTCATTATACCTTAAGTCACAACATATGACCGATTTTACAAATGATTATTTGTTAAACAACACTGTATCAGCCGAGAACAATCTCTTATTTGACAACTTAAGCTTCTATTTAGTAGTTCAATACATCATATGTCTACTTGAGATCTAACTCAAATGTGAAATTGATATACCAATAAGGCTCTAAGATGAAATGATGCGCGCCACGATTTATTGAGAGTAGGTAGGTAGGAGAGGTAACTCATAAATATACTAGCTCTGGGTTGCAAATCATACCAAATTAGAAATGTATTCAACTTCTAATATCCTTCTCCATGGGTCACTGTATCCGTATTAATAGTGCTATTTGGCGAGTAGTTTGTACGCCGTCACTCGGAAATAGATACCAAAACTACCTACAATTGTGATTTATGAAACACTATCATGTCGTTTGTAGCTTTACTCATCATTTCATAATAGTGCCTTGCTACAACAAGAATAAAGATTATAATCAAAGGAATGTTTAAGTATTTCATTATATAGAATATAATTTAATTAAATTCCTTGAAAAATTATTACACAGTAATTGTTTTTCTACATTCTTTGTGTTATATTCTGTTTGAATAAGTATGTAATTATTATTTAATTTGATAAATAAGTAACTTCCAGGCGCCTCATGATAATCTTTAAAGGTTTTCATCGCAATATTTCATAATAATTAAAGGCTTATCGAAATCATATAGTGGTGGTAGGTCTCTCATATGTGAGAGTCCGTCTAGTTACGTACCACCGCAATGTCTATTTCTGCCGCCAAGCAGCAGTGTATAGTCACTGTTGTTTTCCGGTTTGAAGGACATTGTAGCCAGTGTAACTACTGGATATAATAAGACTTAACATCTCATGTCTCAGGATGGCGAGCGCAGTGGAATACCGAACAATATTTTGTAATTCAAGGTATTGGATGGTGTTTCTACTGTTTATGGGCGGTCGTATTGCTTATCATCAGGCGAAAGGCAAGCTCAGCTCGTCATTCAAAGCAAAAAAAAAGAAATCTTTGAAACTATTCAGTGTCTAAAAATTGTAATGTTAATCGAAATATTTCGCTGGTAGCGGAACGTTTACATTCTAATAGTGTGGGTTTATCGCGGCGTTTTATCGTTAAGCCTTTCTGATAGCACGAAAATATATGCATATTGAAGTATACAGAAAGATCGAATCAAGTTCACGAATATTAAAAATCGCGGATAGCAAGCAAATGCTTGCTATCCGCTACATCTTATTTACGTAAATACGTAAATAAGATGTATTCCACGAACATGAATGTATACTAATATTATAGTTGCGAAAATAACTGTCTGTCTACGTCGTCATGTCTGGAACACTGAATAATTTTTTATAGATTTTGGTATAGAATATGTTTCAGCACTACAGGATATATCCATTTTGGGGTTTGGGGTAGACTTTTTATGTTTTGTATATTTATCACAAAACAATTTCTACTTAACCGAAGCCGTCAGCAAAGGATATTGTTGATACAATACTTTTCGAGGATGATAGTAGATCTATAATAAATATGAGATCTAATGTCGAACTGCTACGTGACTTGCACAGTTTATTAATTATCGTGTTTATATAGCTTTTTATCCTTATACAAAGAATTCTGAATGGTTCCGATGTTTTTCTGTTCGTTTAAATAAGAAACATGTAAGTAACTTAAGATCTTAGTTTAGCACGTTAAAGGTAAAAGTTGTTTGAAGTAATGGTGTTTATTTGGGACAAAAATTCATAAATAAGAACAAAATAAAGTAAAGACAAGACTTTTAATAAGATCATGGTCGAAGTTTCATGAAAACAGACTGTGAAGGATATTTTTACTCATTAAACTTATGTAAAAGTCGTATTTGTGTTTGTTATTAATATATCATAATATATCTACATATGAACATTCAGTTATAAAGCGGAATACGGTATTAACTATTTGGCAGAGCATACGGGAATAGATATCAAAGACGGTATTCGGAAGCGACCACCTTTATTGGAAGTCAGGGGCATTGTCATGCAAACTTGGTCTCTGTTTACCTACCTCCGACGTTGGACTTTACATCACAGCGTGGCCTCACATCGCCCACTGGAAATGCAGTCGCAACGACGTTGGTTTATATACTATTCTATGTAAATAAATAGAATAAAACTTAGAACAAATATTTATAGCATAGAGATTGAATTTAAATGAAGAAATATCTTAACTAGCTTTTGCTCGCGGCTCCGCCCGCGTGAACAAGTTTATTCGGGATAAAAACCTCGCTTTATAAGTAAAGATAAAAATATAAAGGAAAATTTCCGGGATAATTAGTTTAGTAGTTTATGAGATTAGTGCATTCAAGAAACAAATTCTACAGCTTTATATATTAGTATAAATTCTTATGTTTATGTTCAATTGAAGTTGATAAATAAGCAACTTATTGCTAATATCATTTTGAGCCCACAGATTGAATTTAAATGTATATTTTTCCATTATATTTTTTGTGAATCATAAAATATAAGAAAGACAATGATAAATGAATGGAATGAAATTGAAAATAGCTCATAATTTATACTTGAGAAAAAATACAACTGTCCCTGATAAATACAAAATGTTTTCGTAACAATTTTCTTTTACAATTGAAACGTTGAATGCATCCACTTTGCGTCGGATGCGACTAATTTATATTTTGTACTTTTGTATTTTTTATATTCATGCTTTTGTGTATATTAAATATACTATAAAAAATGGGTTACTAAAACATCTTTATCATAGTTTTTTACGTAGTACATTATAATTTTTCGCTTAATCAATGCTAGGACCTCGTATAAATAACTATAAACTAACAATTGTTTTGCCAAAAAGCAACTTAGTAACTGTCAGTTGCATCGTAGTGTAGTGTTTCTGGGCAACAAGTTACCAACGTCTGCGCGGCCCTTTTATTTACAACAAACACATTTATTCTCTATGTATGTTTTTTCAATCATTTTTCGCTCCGACCAACATAATTTATGTATTGCTTGCTGGCTTACAAAAGTTTTATTACAGACTGGTCTACCCGTGAAAATGTGTACTGTTGAACATATGTTTTTAGATAGTATATCATATTGAAATACATCTAAATCATTTTTTGTTACATTGCTGTGATATTGAATTAAGTTTAAATTTCATAAGCTTCGAATATAGTCTAAATTCAAACGTTATGAGATACCTAGCATAACACAAACATAATATTTTATGGGTATAAAATTAGCTCATAAGTACCCTTACTATTTCATACCAAAATGAATATGTCATGTAACTATGATGAAGTTTTGTGTACACACTGCTTCCGCGGAGGCATTGTTTGCGAAAGCTCAAAATCGACGTTATGTGTTTGCTCAATAAGGAACGCTGTAATTTTGTAGCGTTTAGGATGAATTGGGGCAGGTCAGTGCCAAGTACAATCACATTATAAACGAATATAACCTACATAATGATTTCTTATGTTGACGCGAATGTTAGACATTTAATAAAACTATTTTTCGGATCTTATCGCGGTTTTTATATTAATTGACGTTGGCGTCTTTATTTTTTAAGGATCTGGTGAAGATATGACTAGTGTATCCAAACGTATAAGTATAAGTTTTATAATATAAAGTCTCACGCTTTATTCTAATGCGAATGTTTGTGAACTACTTGGAATTTTTAAACGTTTGTCAAAAGTAAACGCAGCAACTGCCGAATAAATTTAAGAAATAATTGACAAATGGGCACAGAGTCCTGTATAAAAAATTATAGGCAACATTTATTTTGGAAAACAGTATTATAGGACTTCGGGAAAGGACTTGCTCTGCCGTATCTACAAGAAATCGTAGTACTTATAATGTTGAATGTACGCAGCTGGGTCTAATGTTGCTGCAAGTGCAGTGGCGGGGAACGAACCCGTGCCCGCGACGACTTGCTCCCGCTGCGCGTGCTGCGGGTGCACGCTGCGCGAGGCGGCCGCACGCCACGAGCAGAGGGTTGCTGCCAACGAACGACTGGAACGGGCCAACTTGGAGTGGAAACAGGTTAGAATAACATTCAAATAAGGTATTTTACTAATTATTATTTATAACTTTTATAACATATGTACATCGTATAAATTCTAAAACAGAAGAAATCATTGAAATCTGGTGAAATATCTACAAGTAAGCCATTGAAATTAGGTAGTAGGGGTGAGTTTCAAAAATATAAAAGGGGCGAAATACTTGCTTGTGACGTCAGCGGGAATTATGATGCGTGCGAAAGAAAGAGATGGAGCGACCACTCCACACGCCTACTCCTTCACGTAGCAATATTAGAAATATGAATTACTGTCTTATTTGTTATTGAATTTAAATGCTGTTTTCACAGAAGGATTTCTTTTTTGTTGTTGTCACATATTTAAAAATGCACAAAAGTAGTATAAGTAGTAAGTAGTCAATTACTCAAAGATTGTTGGTGGGATATTTGTATCTGTTAGGATAGCGATCACCGCAGATACAAAGTGTAAAACCCGCCACAGTGGCCCACATAAGTACATATATCACATTTCGCGATCAGCAGATCAGATTATTCTAAAATAAATTGTTGTATTTGAGTCAACTTTTTAGAAACGGAATATTTACCAATCACTGGATATCACAATATTATGTTATCCTTAAATTCTCGTTTATGAGTAATTAAAATTATTAATCCTTTATTTTTTAACGAATATGTCCTAATTAGGTATAAAGTAATTTAGAAGTATTAGAGGAGATTAGTCTTAATAGTTTTTGAAACAAATGATACACTAGCGGACGGAAAGTCCCAAACTATATTGTGCCGGAACGAATCTGAAAAGGGCCTGTAATGGCATCCGCTGACAGGAAGAATAATATACGTTTCTAAGCAGATGGGCCTATTTCCATAAATAAATTACTTTCAGCTGAGGCAAGTAGAAAGAAGCATATTGTAATTTTCATTGTTATATAAAAGCTTATTTAAATATATGACTGCAGTGCTGATGTCGCAGGGTCGATTACTGGGCTATCACGTCATGGGACGGAATACACACGGCGGAAAGTGGGTGCAAAAGTTACGCCTCTGCCTACCTAACTGTTTGACTTTAACACTTCAACTGATAAGTCTCATAATATCCAGTAATTACAATGCGACATATCTATCAAGTAAAATTTACTGTTTGTGGAATAGTGCTTGGTGATAGAAATAAACATGCCGGTGGTACGTATCCTACCGGACCCTCTCACTCGCCCACCGATCACCTCGGCTAAACTATACGATTATATACTAATCGTTAATCGTTTACATTAGCACTAAGAGTTAATTAACTATTCAACTGCGGCAAATATTTGCTGTTACCATTATTCAACGGATATGAACTAAAACAAACAAAAGAGATGTTGGTTGTATCAATAATTCGAATGCTTTGGAAACAAACTGCAATGCCCAGCGATATAATTGATTTACAGTATGGACAACACCATTTAAAAAAAGCGGCGATAGCCTAGTTGGTTGTGGAAAGGACTGCCGAGACGAATGTCCGCAGGTTCAAATCCCAAGGGCACACACCTCTGACTTTTCTAAACAAATATGTGTGTATTCTTTGTGAATTATCGCTTGTTTTAACGGTGAAGGAAAACATGCATACCTGAGATATTCTCTATTAGGAATTTTCGAGGGTGTATCAAGTCAACCAATCTGCACTAGGCCAGCGTGGTAGACTAAGGCCTAATCCCTCTCAGTAGTAGAGAAGGCCCGTCCCCAGCAGTGGGACAGTATATAATACAGGGCTGATATTATATATTTATATATGGACAACACTTTACCAGACTGGGAAGAATTTAAAAAAGTATCATAAACTTCGTTGAAAATATACAATCGTACAAAAAATTGCTATAGTGTTTGCTGTTGTTACATTTTTACTGTAATTTATATTTACCTGTCACAAAAGAAACTCAGCACCCCGTATAACACTGTTTTATTGTAAACCATTGTTCTCCTATTCCGAACCCTCGCTCACAACATAATTTCAACGTAGGAAGGGCAGCATCCAATATCATTGTGAGCATTTCCAATTTTCAACGCTTAAGTGCCTCAAATCCGTTTTAATTTCAATATGTCCCAAAATAAACATAAAAACCTGTACGCAATATTTCAATATCAGGTATAATCCGTCGGCTGGAAGTAAATCTCTTTGCGATGAGATATTCAACGTAAAAATAGAATTCAATATAGTCAACTGAAGCCGTCTAAAATATTTTTAATAATTTCCTTCCGAAACGGTTTCCATGAGATATTTTTAACATCGATAATATAATTGCTTGTTACTGCGGAGTATTGTGATTATGATACTCGTAAATTCAGTTTAGAAAAAGTATAACAATTCGAAGGACATTATTGAAATTCTTCAAAACATTTAACCCGATATATTTAACCCGATAGTCTGTTAAAATATGCGACATGTGTGTATCGTGTAAAATTGTTTTATGGAGTTCAATAGAGTTCAGCTGGGCCTTTAATTTTTAAACGGGGATATAATGGAATTGATAATAATATTTCACAAGGACGAAGTTGCTGGTCGAATTAGTGATTAAATATTCCTCAAACTTGTTGCGATGTCGAGCACTTCTCAGCAGATATTTGATTTGGATTTATAAGTACTATGAATGATAATACCAGCTCTATATTAATCATATTGACACAATGGTTTCGTCCCTCCTGTACTTCTGAAAGGGTTTATACCTGATGGATTAGGCATTTGATTGGTATTTATGAATACGTAATTGTATTACCATGGATTGGATAAGGATTTTAATTGTTCCCCCAGGTGGCAGTTGTAGCTGACCGCGCTCTTCTAGCAGTATTCGTGCTGGTCACCACTATCGCAACGGCGGCCATCTTGCTGCCCCAACTGAACAACCTTCACGTCGGAAACACACCCCTCAAACCACCCATTTAGGATCCAAGTCGACTGCAGTGTTTTCTTACCAACGAATTGTAATTGGAATATGATTGTGACTCCACGAGCTCTACTTTAAGTCTATTTTTATTCTTACGCTTTCGTTTTGGTTAATGGGAAGAGAGCCACGAGTACGAGTGCCAAATTTTTAAGTTAATATTGTTATGCTGGAGCCACACTAACTCGAGAAGAGATGAAACGTAGCTACGATGACAATGCTGCCGTGGTTATCGAGAGGACACTACGGACAGAAAAAGTGACTCTGCTCTATTACATGATAAACTAGATTATATTATTGTTCTTACAGCTGTTTATCAAACAATAAAATGCGTTTATAATGGTAAATGTATGAGACCTAGATAGGAAGAAAGTTCGTTTAATGAACATTCCAAATCAGTTAAAAAAAATTGACTGCCTTTGACCTACTGCCCTATCGATTACCACAATAGAATGGCTTTCATTGTGACGTCAGGAATATGATTTTGATATATCACAGTGTTTTTACACCGTTTTTATTACGATAAAGAATGTTAGTGTGGTCCCGTCATTATAATATTTTGAAGCGTTTAAAGTAAAGGAAGGATTTTTAAATACTTCAAAGCAATTGTTGGATATCATGTAATGCTTGCCAATTATATGTTAGTCGTGAACATATGAACGAATTTGTTACTGAGATTAGACGATTTTACAAGTATGTAGTAGATGTGTAGATATTGTTACTTTACAATGGATAATAAATGTGAATACTAAATAAGTAATCTATACTATTATATAAAGCTGAAGAGTTTGTTTGTTTGTTTGAACGCGCTAATCTCAGGAACTACCGGCCCAAACTGAAAAATTCTTTTTGCGTTGGATAGCCCTTTGTTCGTGGAGTGCTATAGGCTATATATCATCACGCTATACCCAATAGGAGCGGAGCAGTAATGGCTAATCTCAGGAACTACCGGTCCAAACTGAAAAATTCTTTTTTGCGTTGGATAGCCTTTTGTTCGTGGAGTGCTATAGGCTATATATCATCACGCTATACCCAATAGGAGCGGAGCAGTAATGGCTAATCTCAGGAACTACCGGTCCAAACTGAAAAATTCTTTTTGCGTTGGATAGCCCTTTGTTCGTGGAGTGCTATAGGCTATAAATCATCACGCTATACCCAATAGGAGCGGAGCAGTAATGGCTAATCTCAGGAACTACCGGTCCCAACTGAAAAATTCTTTTTGCGTTGGATAGCCCTTTGTTCGTGGAGTGCTATAGGCTATATATCATCACGCTATACCCAATAGGAGCGGAGCAGTAATAGCTAATCTCGGGAACTACCGATTCGAACTGAAAAAATCTTTTTGTGTTGAATAGTCCTTTGTTTGTGGAGTGCTCAAAGTTATATATCATCACGCTATGCCCAATAGGAGCGGAGTAGTAATGGCTAATCTCAGGAACTACCGGTTTCAACTGAGAAAATCGTTTTGTGTTGGATAGCCCTTTATTTGTGAAGCGCTATAGGCTATATATTATCACGCTATGACCAATAGGAGCGGAGCAGTAATGGCTAATGTCAGGAACTACCGGTTTGAACTGAAAAAATATTTTTGTGTTGGATAGCCCTTTGTTCCTGGAGTGCTATAGGCTATATATCATCACGCTATGACCAATAGGAGCGGAGCAGTTATGGAACATGTTGCAAAAACGGGGAAAATTATTAGTTTTGAGAGCTTCCGTTGCGTGCGCTGCGTAAACGGTTAAAGTTATGCAACAATGATATATGACGGGATTGTCCCTCTTAAAAGTTCTAAAAATATATTATAAAAACAAAGTCCCCCGCTGCATCTGTCTGCCTGAACGTGTTAAACTCAAAAACTACTCAACGTATTAAGATGAAATTTGGTATGGAGACAGTTTGAGACCCTGGGAAGAAACATAGGCTCCCGGGAAACTACTATTTTTATAACGGAAAACTTTAGCCTGAAAAACTTTATAACGCGGGCGGAGCCGCGAGCAAAAGCTAGTGAATAATAAGAATTCAATTTGTAATAATACAATTATTTGTGCCAATTTTTTTATGTCAATTAAGATGTTGGATTAGACCGGTAGATGTTGGAACTTTTTTGTCTCATAAACACGATTAGCGAGAATTTCAATTATAATAACTAAAATATATTTATGTGAAACTCAAACTACCAAAATACAATAGTTCAAAATATTTCGGTGTTATATTAAAGGCATAGCGTTGATATTAAATGAATAAGAGGATAGGATATGCTCAAGGTTGTTGCCAAATGATATTTATTGTAAATACATGTTGAAATATTGTTACGGCATTAAATAAACCTTACAAGTGTAACAAATTGTGTAATTTATTGTACAAAGTAAAATAAAGTTTAAAGAAAATGTGTTGTTTATTATGATCAGTAAAACGCAGACACTAAGAATTGAAATTATAATACGTTTACAATTTAATTAACTGTCAAGTAAGTGAAATAAGACAAAGTCGTCCAGTTTTCAATACGATGGCAATTAATTTTAAGTACGCTCGCGTACGTTAACAAAATAGCTCTTAGTATAACTCGGGTATGCAGATCAAAGTGACGTAATTGACTTTTACAATCATTTTAAGCATTATTTTTTTATACTAGCCCTCCGAGAACATAGCAAATCTCTTGGTTATAAGAGATTGTTGACACATTTGACGGTTAAGAATCAGTTTTCAATATAAGAGCTACATGATTATTCCTTGTAAATGGCATATCATAGTTTCTATATCGGACATGATAGTAAGCACAGTATATTATACAAAAATAGCACTAATTAACGAGAAAAGTTGGATATCTCAACAGTCGCCAAATATCCACACACATGTATCCGTGATACTACACCATCCTTACATTGCGTAAGGAATATTTACCTACGAAGCTACAATGGTGGATTTTCACCAACTTATTGCGTGTCACCCCATCCCATACAAAATATAATCATAACTTCGTGTATAATCATAATAATTCATAAACAAAGTGTTAATAAAATACATCTAAACCAAGATTAAAATTCACGTTAAATTTTAAAGGCTCCACAGCGTTGTAGGGTTAGTGCAAACTAATTAAGTTACGTTCTTTAGACGTTCGCACTTAAAAATTCACATAAAATGAGTAAAATGAACACATGGGAAAGGTAAAATGTTACCGAGAGATAAAACTGGAATACCTACTTACTCCAGTGTTACTCGTTTTTATGTATCATTAAGGCAGAATTGGACCTAAAAGCACACTTAGCAACTACATCTGTTCGACCCTTGGTGTTTAAGAATATCAATGAAATTACTAAGTAAGTAGTTTTTGTCGCGGCTCTGCCTGCGCTGGATTTTTTTTCCTGGATAAAAGTACCACTTTATATTTTCCCGGGATAAAATGGAGCATATATTTAAAGTTGGAGCTCTAGCAATACAAAGATGAAAACTGTATTCAATTCCATGCATTCGTTAAAAATCCCCATATTCGTTTTTTTTTTTCAATATTATAATGTATAGACTTCTGCCTTATACAATTTTATTATATGTAAATATAAAAAAGAATTCTAGATTTTGACACACCTATAAAATGATGAAAACAGCTATAAGTGGAATAAACCTCAATAGATGTACTTAAGTCTATTGCCTTCGCTTTTGCAGTTATCTTGGCTTACTCTTTACCGCGCAACAAATACATTATTTTGAAATTATAAACTCCTGTACAATAAATGCTGACATCGTGATAATATTGACTGTTGAACTGGGGACTAAAGACAGGGGTTTGGCCATCATAATAAAATATCCAATTTTCCGTTTGCGAACCTCTCAGATCAATATAACTCGATTTGTATTATTTATGATGGCCATTTGATGTCTGTTCTGTGATTCGTTTTTTGTGTATTAAAAAAGATTGGATATTATGAAAAAAATCAGTAAGAAACATAAGACATCGCAGATATCAGTCAATAAGAATCTACAGAAACTTATTGTTTTCTTATACTTATTGTTATGATAACTAATTGAAGAACATTTTATGGCAACAAGCCATCAATTAAGTTATATTTTCCCGCAAAACTCACTCGAAAATGTAACTGCAAATAACCTAATTTTGTATTGCAATATAAAGAGCTCCATTTAAGTTTTAAAATATCTTTAGTATCATGAGAATTTCATTAAAACTTCGCTACGAACATTATGCTGACGAACATCACAGGACATTAATGTGTAGTCTTAGGAATTTCTTTATTAAGTCTCCATTTGCTGTAGATTATTTTAAAACCTAGTAGTTGTATACTGCAGTGAGTTATGTTGCGCTCGGCTCATACAGGTATTGGCCGTTGGATCTTACTAAAGGTAAGCTTACTGCTTAAACTAGCAAGTTCTGGCAGCAATATATTCCAGATACGTCTACACTAGCGAACATTTTCTATAGTTATGCAACTCGCCGCAAGTCCTGCAAGCTTTAAAATTTGCAGGAGTCTGCTTTCCGCGATTGTTTACACTTACAAATTCTTTACAAAAGTACATTTTTGCATATTTTCTTATTAAACTAAACCTTGCTTAAGAAATAAAGATTCTCGTATCTACCTTCAGGTCAGGCGATAAAAATGTATTGTATTTTGAGGAAAATAACACACGGAGGTATTGTTGATTGCAGTTTGTGTTCAATTACTGATACCGTCAATTGGTCGTCTCCTGTCACACATAGGAAAGAAAATTTATAATTTCGTTGTCCACCCACTAGTGGCGAAAGGCGAAATTTTCCAAAAGGGAACCCGACACATACACGTATTTATGCATATTAGTACGTAACATATACGTACTAATATGCATAAATGCGGTCTGCAAAGCGTTCTAATGATAATTAGATTATACAAAAACTCTACATAAAGGGAAGCCGGTTGGAATCGGGTTATATGGACCCTTCACCACTACCACTCACGTGTTTCACCGTAAACAAATTTAGAATCTCTATTTATTTATTTGTAATAAGGTACACCAACAGCAATACATATTACATCAATTAATATTAAAAAAAGCAATAAGGTACAGTATCTGATATGCGTGCTACTAATAAGTGAACGCAGCATTTACTACTAACAAAATATTGAATTAAAATCTAAAACATAATAATAGGTGGTAAGAAAGAAAATTATAAAATACTAAAAATATGAAATCAATAAGTAACGATTGTGTATATACTAAATAATTTGTCTATATGACACTACAATGTCATACAATTGGTAACAGAAAAGATAATAAGAATATCTTGTCGACTAAATTTATCTAGAATCTTAAGCTAAAATCATAATGATGTACATTATATTTAATTTTGAATTCAAATTCTGATAAGTATGTAAAAAACTTTGGAAACTTAATTTACTTTTCATGCTTGTAGAATGAAAAGTCGAAGGACGTGAATTCTAAGTTGCAGATTTACGTAAATAATTATGTTATTGTGGTATAAAACTGGAACTTAAATATTTAATTAGATATAATAAATACTTTTAACACCATATTTTATTTGATAAATAAGTAATAATAGTATTTTATAGACCCATAGCCTTCAAGTACAATGTCAGATAGTATTTACCTAACTACGATGGTACTAATATAATAAATGTTAAAGATTGAGATTTTTATATGTAATGAAGTATACACATAAACATCCTAGTGAACAATGCCTCGGTGGTTATATTACGGTGCGACTGTAGTGCTAACGTCTTGGGTTCGATCCCCGGGTCGGGCAAAGTGATATTGAATTTTATTACTCTGTATCAGCTTGGAGCCTGAAATTTGTGCCCGGTATGGCGACAGGCTCGCCCCCTATCAAATCATAGACGAAATACGCACGGCGGAAAATAAGTGCACAATTTGCGGCTCTGCCTACTGATTAAAAATATGAGTGTGTATGTGTGATATATCATTCTTTGAATTAAAATACAAGAATAATCACAGTAAAATTTTACTCCGGCAGAAGCTAGTATGACTATAAAAACCATAGCAGATCCTCAGAAAATCCCGACGTCACTGTCTACTCTTACATAAAGTACGTGAAGCCAGATGCGCGTAATGTAAATCTCCAGACCGTAAAACGCAGCTATTGTCATGTCTTTGCTAATCGCTTCAGGAGTATGGATAATTTCGCCGACGTATAAAACAGCCGTATGACTTCGAAACAATAGTGAAGGTGGCATACGATGTGGAACAAACAGACTGAATGCACGAGGTCATCGCATCGTCGACATCTCCCTGCATACACATTAATCTACTGGCTAAATGTTGGCCAGTGTCGATAATAATGAAAGATCAATTTTGTTTGTGATATTGCTATCGTAATTAACTAAATTACATATAAAAATAGTTTAGTCAAAAGAAAGAAATGAAGGCATGAGACGTAAACGCATTTTTCTATAAAATTGTATATATGTAAGTTCTCGCATTGAACTAAATTACATGTAAAATAATTTTAGTCAAAAGAAGTGGAGGCATGGGACGCAAACGCATTTTGCTACTGAATTTTATATATGTAAGTTCCACTGAGCTCGAGCTACGTGGTATATAACTAGAATAGCGAGGGGATATATTATATTTATTGACTACAATTTCAGTTTATTTCGGCAATATATCAGTCTTCGGGCTTTGCTATTGTCAACTCTTAATATTAAATAACTAAAAGCAAGTCAGTACTATAAAATCCCAAGCTTGGTAGGAAAAAATATTTTGTCTACTGAAAACTTTGTAAACCAAGGTAAGTAGACCAATTTTAATTTTGGGATTTCACGTTAAATACTAGTTAACATGATTAATTGAAAAATTAAATTTAAATATAGATATTATCATCGATACCCACATCTCCCATCACTATAGGTGGAACAATTGCAAGGCCGGAGGCCTAAAGCTTTGTTCTAGCGACGCAGGCACCACATTTCGCCGACATTCCTTTGGTCAATTTAAATACCGACGTAGATGGTTGTTCATTTTACGCTTGCAAACATTTTTTAACATTAATAAACAGAAATGAGTTACATTGTTGAACAATTATATTGTTATCTGTTTTATTTTATGAATTTATTTTAACAGTGGAATGGAATAAAAATCGTTGATATTTTGTACTTGTGTAAAGATAAATAACAATTTTGATATTAGACAACAAAATTACCGCTGAATAAAATAAAACCACTAATTTGGAAACAGTTAAGAACTACGGACTGCGGCGTGACATATACCATAAAATGTATTTCCCACGTTCAGGAATAATCGCCACACTTCCTTCTTTTCATTGTGAGTGAAATATTTTGCGACTTAAATTGGCTACCGAATTCTTCAGAAATCGTACGTCGGCTACAGAAATTTTAAATTTATTTAATTTAATTTAAATTTAATATTAAATTAAATAAGCCTGTTAATATTTTTTAATATTACTGTATTATGTATTTATATTTCGTTTTTTCTCAAGAACGAGTAAAGATATCAAGTTGATATTTATATGAAATACTTAGGTCTACGGTCTCTTTCAGCTATGAAAAATCTAACTTGTACGTAAACGTGATCAAAATATATGATCATTTATGGCGCATATTTGTAGGCTATTTCTTGTTGACCTAGAATTATAAAATTCAGTATTAGTAATGTCTTAAAGCAAATGTAAAGAAAATTATGTGAATACTGCAAATATGTACCTATTTTAATAACAAAAAACGCTAATGTACTATTACAAAATTATTATTTGCGGTTGGTTTAATAATCGTGTCTAGATCACACCGCAAAGTTAATCAAGTTTAAACTTATATCGTATTTGCCCAGTTTTTTTACATTATAATAAAATACATCAATAAATACGTTTGAAGAAAATTTACAAGTGGATTTTCCTTTAAAGGATTTGAAAGGTAACGTTCCAACTATGTTATAAATCAATCGTGTGATTGAGTGCTAAAGCTCTTGATCTAATTTAATGTAAAAGGAGTGTGAAGTTTGTCGGCGCATTTCATTACGTATTTGAAAAAAGAGTTTTTATTTACAGTTTATTGCTCAGACGGTTGTGACGTGCGCAATCTGTTTATCTATAAAAACTTATAATAAGTTTGCAAGTTGAGACTGCTGGAGCTATGTTAAATACTAAGAAGTATGGAGTCCCAGAGTGATAAAGATTTTGAATTGATGAAGATACTACTTGTATAATGTAATATTGTAAGCTTTCATTGACAATTGCTGTCTTTTAATTACTTTTTATAATTTCTAACTATATAAGCTATGTGATAACTTTTTCAAGTAACATTTTTATAACTCATTTATAGTGCATGCTGTAAGGGGAAAATTAAAACCGCGTAAAATGAATGTCAATTTTATAGAGGTACTTGTTGTTTATGATCAAGTTCTTTAGAATATGTCTACAGTTAAGTACCACACTATCGTGAATACTATTACGTATGTAATTACTAAAAGTAGAGGCATAAAAGCTAGATGTTTGTTTTAAATTTTGAAAGGTTTACTCATAAAAGAGTTTTTGTCGTTTTTTATATAAGGATAAAGTTATATAGTCATACAATACATAATGAATTTTAGGGTTAAACGTTTAACGTAGTCCTGAGTTCGATGCCAGCGTAGAGGTTCAATTTATAATTTTTGTTATATAATATATTGTCCAAATTAAACTCAAATATATTGTTATGCGATGGAAGAGCTGTTGGTATACTCTTATACAAATACAACATATTTTGTCACTCCATGACATCTTTAACATATGAAAGCATTATGACTTATACTGATATTAACATTGCAATATCTCTTAACAAATGGCGATCATATTTTATTTGTTCTTTGTAGAGCAGATGGACTTAGATTAAAACTAAGCCATGTGCGAATTGCGATATGCCTCCACATCGCATCAATAATTCAGGAGCGGAGGCGAGCGTATTCCAACTGAAGGCACAGTGCCGACCCTACACCTACAATTTGCTTACCACTATAATAAAGTAAATAACACGTGTATAACATTGTTGCGTTTCGTTTATTACGTCTGGGATGTCTTTGGCTTTCGCACTGCGTGAATATTCTAAACACGGCTCATAAAATGAATAGTCAACATTACTATGGCAGATAAAGTAAGCACCATTGAGAGAATTTATTCGGACACTAACGATAAAGAAAATTACACGCGCGACTTAAACAAATTGTTCTAATAATGATGCTTATAAACAGAACAATTGCTTATTCTATGCTTGGGAAAATACTTATGTAAATTGCGTTATGGACTAATGACAGCTCCAAATATAATTGTATAGTATTTATAATAATACTGTTGCTAGCTAGTTATTTTTTTAATCCGCGGATTTATAGCATATTTGTACCATACATCTTGCAATACAGATAGGCAACAACAAACCGAAGCATTGTAACTACAATATCTCATTGGTACAACCTTCGCCTTGTATTGATTCCTCATTGTGCACTTTTATTAAAACTAGTTGAAGTCTGTATCGCTTCTTAGAGTTTTTACATTTTTCTACATTTTTGTTAATCAGCTATACACATATTTAATTTATAACCTATTCTATTTTCCCGTGTATTTATATTCTCATTTTTAACTGTATTAGCAAAAGAATAGGTGATGCAAAACTTGGTTTATCTGCGTGTGAAATTTTACCTTTATCCGCTCAGCATTTTTGCAAATTGTAACAATCATACAAACACCTCATTATAATAATAGTAAGGAATAAAATTAAGTCAGTCAAATATAATAAAAATAACATACATGCATACAGTATACATGCGATATTTATCAAATCTTTGCTAACGCACAATGTTATCGCGAACATCTCTAAGTGCGTGAAATAAGAGCCATTTCTCGCGTGCTCGTAATCTATTCAATCAGTAATAACAAGAATACAAAGGTTCTTTATCTTTCAACACGCCCACATCGCAGTTTGGCCGTAATGATGTTGAAATGTAGTACACACTAAGTGCAGAATAAAAATATAGTTTTATTTTAGTTTACAGGGTTAGCCTGGGCTTGAAATTATGAAATATTTAATTTGTGTTTGTCGTTTCGTTTTGTTTATTTGTGTGTGTGTAACATTTCTTTAAAAGGTTTGAATAAGTTAAAATAAAGTATAGTAGATAATATATTTGATATAATTTTAGAAAGTGTAAAATTAACGGTAATTTTAGTGACTTTTATCCCGACGACTTTTTCACGCGGACGATAACGCGAGCTACATATAGCCAGTATTGTATATTTTTCTATGGCTTTTAACGGCTGTAAGGACAATATAATGGTCGTTTGCAAATATACAGTTCCGAATACAGATCCACACAAGACGACACGAATTTTAAAATCACTCTGAACTTTAATCTCATCAAGTTGCGTGTTATTTTTGCCCTTTCCAAGAATAAAAGATCTCTCGAAAGAAATTAAGTATGACGTAGGAGGTGACTTTTCAATAACTTCGGACAATATTGTTTTTGGAGAGATGTTTGTAAGTTTTTTTTACTATGGCTTTGAACTTAAGTTTTCAAGTTTGTAGCGGGAGTCAATGTAAGATAATCTTATATCTGACAATAGTAGAAAGGTCTATAACTACCATTTTATGACATGAAAATACTTTTGTAGATACGTGCGAAATGCTATATTCACAAGTGTGGAACTGTCTCCTATATAGAAGTATCTATCGATCTATCATCAAGAGCGAAAGGACTTACGTTCCTATTATCTTAGTGTCTATTTCTGTTGTTAACTAGCAGTGTACAAGAACCATTAACAGTAACTGTTACGATTCTATTTGAACGACCATAGTACCACTATATAAAAACAATGTACTTCGGATAACAATATTTCAGTTTTATGTAGAGCTGTTACTTACCATCATGCGAGTGACTTGCCCGTGTTTTTGTGTATAAAGTTTTATCAAATACGAGTAGTTTAAATATCACAATTCCCGATGCCCGTACTTTTTGGGGTGTAGGCATATTCGTGTGAATTCGTCCGCACTTCCTTGCTATAATTCATACGTGGAAAATATCAGCAAATCTTGTTTGTTGGCTGCCGGCCAATACCTAATCTATCCATGATGCTTTTAACCGCAAATTTTTACTCTGTCAAGCGTAAGGGTGCAGCAGTGTCGAAGGGTTCATTTAGCCCGATTCCTGCCGGCTTCCTTTTAGTATTTTTGTTTAAAATATAATTATCATTAAAACGATTTCCAGATAGCGTTAATGTATATTCTAAGTACTTATAAATTGGCAGTGGGTTCTCTGTCAGAAAATGTCACCCTTTGCCATTGAGTTGCAGTCAGATTCTACGAATAATTGTGGTGATATTTATTGTCGTACTTTACCTATGAATCTGAACTCTGGTAAAGCAACTTTACGTGAATTCATATGAAACCTACGAGGTTTCTTACCAAAATAGTAAATAATAACTTATTAAGATCTAATGTAATAGTCTAAACTAATAAACTTACAAATGTTTCGATTTAATTTATTTACTGAATCAATAACAAAAATATGTATGTAATTTTGACACAATGAAACGTGCCGTTGGTATTACCTAATTCTGCACAATTTTTTTATTAACGTTGTTAATATCTTAACGTATAAGTTCGATAATAATCCTAATTTACTTTGGAATGGGTAAAAGGGCCTAAATGGGTTTAACAAAGGAACATACTACAATGATTAGACTATATTCATTTTCTCATATATACGAGTAATAAGAAATCTGTACGCGGCAATAAATCAAATTAGGATCCCATTACATATTGCTTTGACGTAAGTGGGCGGTTTTGTGTACCAAAATATACCCGATGGTATCGTAAACATAATAAGTGCCGGAATCCCCTTATATTTTGATATGGCAGCTAGTAACTTGTAATGTAATTCAATAATTCAGCCTCTTCCGGTCTACGCGGCCCGCGCACCATCATTTTCCTCGGGTCTCTGTGAATTTTTCATCCACATTTCACATTCAGAATGTCTTTTAAAATTGAACCCGAAATATTTTCACCCTTTTTAATTCTGCGAAGTGTCAGACGATAACATTTCTTATGCTGCGTGTCATTTAATTTGATGTTACTCAAAATTGCGAACCAAAAGTGGCATTAGCTTAAATTTTATAAAATAATGTAGTAGAAAACATTAAGAACATTACACAATTATTTTGAACTACATTTAAGATGTTAGTTTTTTGTTAATTATTCTCTTAATTTTTATATAACTTGTGAACCGTGAACAAACCCATTAGCTCCTGAGACATAATAATATCATAAGAAATCCACCTTTTTCTGTGGTCCTAATACGTTTTGTGTGTGTTTATAATTATTGATTTGTTACTTTGACGCAGCTCACGCATAACTGTTGACGGCAGCTTAGCACTTCAGCCAAAGGAATTATTAGTGAAGAATCAAGGTTTTTTTATATCAATAAAAATATTTCATGCTGTATACTCGTCAAAGCATAACTAATAAATTATGAGATACAAATATATAATTTTGCCTTCAAACTCGGTTCCGAAATCCACCAGAGTTGGCTCTCAACATTTCAAGTGACTCGGTAAGGACTCGGCCTAACGATTATTTGACATTTACTTCCCACACCGATCAATGTTGGGTCGAAAGGCCGGTGAGACCACATAACCGACCCATCTCCCCTAGGGATGGATTGAATTCTCTTTCACCCCGAAAACGAAAGGAATAGGTTCTGCAATATACGTGTCGTTTCTATAAGGGTGTGTGCAGTTTACTATCGGAGATTTTATATAATAACTAGTTATTGCCTGCGGGTTTCCCCGTGTAACAAAGATTTTCCCTGGATAAAAAAATTCAAAATCGGTTTAGTAGTTCCTGATATTAGCGCGTTCAAACAAACTCTTAAGCTTTATATAATAAGTAAAGACATAGATAGCTGAATATTAGGTTTATAAAATATAAAATCTAACTGGAAATATTTTGCTAAGTTATAACATAATCATATTTTAGTTATTAATGGTATTTATTTCTGCTTTTAAATCCTTATTATAAGCAGTAAATAAAATAGGCGTTATAAGATTTCCCATGAGTATCGAACACACCGCACAGGGCACTAACATGGAGCGCTTTGGACTTTTTAATGTAAGTAGCTATGGACATCGAAACAAAACTGTTTTTCGGATTTGAACGCGGTTTTATATATTATAATTTACTCCAGACGTTTCGAAGACTACAGCCTTCATGGTTACAGGGCGGACCACTATATAACCGCGTTCAAATCTGATAAATACTTAGTTTCATTTCAAAATCATTAAGTAACTATGAACTTATTTATGGACACGCAAACCATTTACTATCAGACAAATTATAATACGTTCGTCCCCTAAGTCAGTTGTAAAAAAGAGCGCAAATAACATAACAATAACGGTAACAGTGAGTGTTCGCCTCCCCTATACATTTCCTATCTTCGTATGTATAAAACTGCCACCACTTCGAATTTAGCAATCCATTCTCAGAATAGACTTTGCTTCAGGCTATAGAGTTACGCCAGATGTTACGTATCGTTATGCATATTTGGTAAAAATCAGTGGATAAGTAAAATTGTAAAACGCTCTTTTTACAGTAAACATTATATTAGCAAAATAATTACAGAATACAATTTTAGACATTCTTTTGACAACGTCCAACCAACAAGAATAATTATAATAGAATAGTCGCCGCGTGACATATCTTCTCTTCTGCCAGCCTGCGCGCGCAGCCGAATACTTCCGGAAACTCCCGATGTCATCGGCTAGGATAGCGGCGCGTAACATCGGCCATCTTCTGCAAAGTGAATACCAAAGGTATTCACAAAAATAAATTTGAGGAAGCAGAACTGAATCGGATACCTATATTTTAAACATATTTACCAGTAAATCACTAACTATTTCTGATCGATTAACCCTTTAATAAAGCAATCAAGTCTTGCATATACACAATATCGAACAACTTATCCATTTTGCAATTAACTGTCACGCTATATGTGTATATAATTTATTTTTTGATAGTACCTAAGCCCCATTTTTTTTACTTCATTCCCTGCAACCAAAGACCTTCATTTTATTTGTCCAAAGTTTATATACAGTTAATGCTGAATACTAATAGCAATCATAAAATGCTGAGAACCAAACTTAAGTTTA
Organism: Manduca sexta; assembly: GCF_014839805.1. Lineage (NCBI taxonomy): Eukaryota > Metazoa > Arthropoda > Insecta > Lepidoptera > Sphingidae > Manduca > Manduca sexta. Next base: position 11,199,120 of record NC_051139.1, read on the forward strand.
AAAAAAACACCCAGAACAATTAGACCTTTCAAAACAAAACCTCCAAATAGTAAGACAGTAGCAAATAGAAAGGAATGAGAAGCACAACTAAAGAACTTCATAGAAATCGCAAAGGAAGTTAACACACAAAATAATATAACACACAATAAGCACAAGATTCATACATATAAATAAGCATATGCAACATAAACCAACTCAATCAAATCAATTAATCAAATGGTTTACGAGTAACACAGCATAAAGGCGAGAAGCGTTAGAAAAGTCATGACTGAAATTAATAAAATATTTTAAACTAACATGCGGAAGATTGCCATGCTTCCAGATTATAAACACAGAAAAAATGCATTCAAACGACCAGAGGCATTATGAAAAAAAGACGGGAAAATACAGACATCGAAAATAGATTAGATCCCCAGCATAAAGGATAAAAACAGCATAATAGAAACCACAATACGAGAGTCTTAATCAAAGCTACTAAATGCATCCAAGAATTATACACATGCAGAAATACTACAGAAACTACAGATCCGACCATTCAAGAACCGGCACCGGAGACAATCTCTGAAAAATAAAACTCCAGGTGCAGAAAACATCAGCAATGCACTGCTCATCGAGAACAGGGACATTATTAACACCTACACTCACATAGTTATTGACTGAGGTCTTAAAGAATGAATTAATTTCAAGTCAGTGGGCAACAATTACTATTATACGACTACACAAGAAGATTGATAAGAACAACATATTTTTTTATTATTAGCTCTACTAACCTAATCGATAACATAAGATGTACAGACTCCAAATTAAGAACGGATACATTAGCAACAGAACTGCGTGCACGACTTTCGAGAAGTCTACATGCAATAAAAGTAAATTAGGAAGCAAGTTATATTGTGTTTGAATTAGTAATAACGAATTAGTTGAAGTCACAAATTAGGGATAGAATTTATTATTCCAAGTTTCTTAATCTGAGGTATTTTACCGCCAAAATACAAATTTCTTGAAGCATATTATTGTGGACTGATACATTCGCCACAAAGGCAAGTGATGACTATAATTGATTCGCCGTGTTGGCAAGTTGAAAGTCACTCTGTTATGGAGACGGTTGCCAGAACAAGAATCAGCAAAATTAAGTTTCATTAGCAAAACAGAGTTATCAATGTCACCGTTAACCCATTTTTGTAAAATAAAAAAATGATATCTGCCATCTTGCGTCTTTATTCAAGAAAACTGATTTTAAATTGAGCAAGTCTAGATTCGTAGCTTTGTAAACTGTGGCAGTGGTTATCCACGTGTGAAAAATGATACAGAAACTGCTTCCAATCTTTGAATATGTTCGGTGAACAACGGATTCCAGAGAGCATAGCAACATTCAAGATCAGATCGGACGAAACAATTAAAAAGACGACAGAGTTCTCGCGATCGTCAAAACGTTCGTTTGTTATAACAGATAACCAATTGAAAGCGCAGCCTACTCCGTAACTATGAGTCGAATAGTCAGTTAAGCCACGCGTGTCAAGACACTTCCTAAATGGGGATATTACTTAAAAAAATTAAAATAACACTAAGAAGACTATAAATCTTAACAGTTTAAATAAATAACTATAGATCTACAACTCGATGTCAAATATCTATACAGTCTTCGCCAGAAGTGATTCTATATCGCAGGCATAACCAAGACACTAGACCAAATTCAACTAAGAGAAGCAGCAGACTTAACCGTAACCCCAGTGTTTATAAAAACTGTCATTAGCGATCGAAGCCGATGTGGAGACATGTGATTTACAATTACACTACTCAAGTACAGCGTTAGCTACACGTGTATGTTCCGCTTATATAAACAACCAGCACAGAGAGAACATGGCCAAGATGGAATAAAAACAACTACAGCAATTTTCATATGCATTATACAACGTTGGCAACTCATCCGAACCAGAACATTTGTACATAATTTTCGGTAATGTCCATTTTACATTCCGTAAATTGGGCTCCGTAAATAGTGTCGATACTAAAGCACACATCCGTCGCTACTTCTACCGAATATGTTTCAACTTTTTTTTTTAATTATTATAACACTACTTGTAATTTCTCGCCATATAATTACATATATACAATATGGCAATAACTGAACTCTAAACATACTTTTTTTTAACTATTTGATTAAAACATCAGCTTCTGATGACCCACTAAAATCAGAAGACATCCATCTTCCAAGTATCATCATGACATGAATTCCTTGTACATGTCTGTTTGACAAAACCACGGTTAAATTATTTCTACAACTCAACAGATTAACAGAAAAGAACTTATCATAAGCAGTACAATAGATGTCAGTTGTAAGGTTTTATCTGATATTTTACTATTTTTTTTTTTTCATAATGTTATTACCAACAATAAACCACCACCACCACCATGGTACACTTCAAAATTGCAAGACTACTCAAAGACAAATACAAATGTTTTTGCAATCTCAGATTACCATTCCCACTGTTTATAAAAAAAAATGAGCGAAGCAACACAATCCAGCATACCATTTCAGAGTCACCATATTGCACCCTTATTCATTCGCAGAAATATTGCTCATATATAGTACCTTATACTTAGAGAGCATCAATTGTTCAGAACCATTGTGTAAGTGCTATATAAGAATACCAAACATTTCAATTAATAAGCCAGTGCTTTTCAATTTATCCATAGTCCAAGTACAGACAGATTAGTTTTTTTTTTATCATGCTCCAAACCAGATCAGTGAGCGTATCTGGAAAAAAGGATATGTATGTTATATTATATTATTTTATTATATTTCTAAACAACAACATTTGCTCTGTCTTATTTTCTTTACTCTGTTTTCTTAAATTGCATTTATACATCAACACAGTTGACTGGATTTAGGAAACTCGTATACCACAAATCATACTAAGATAATAGAATCCGTGACTCCGTTTTTCATTTCACATATTTCTATACAATATTTTATGGGATATATATTCCCCATAAAAATATTTATTATAGGGAAAAAAATCGTTTTTCAAAATTAACATCAATTCCGTAACTTTAACAATATTTCTTTGCTCGTTTATTCGCTAATTATTTTTCCGTTTCAGGCTAGGACGTAGTAGCGGCATCTCGTTAAAATATACAAGATAGGAAAACAATCGCTCATTAAATGTCCAGAATATTATCGTCGGCATTGTTATTTAAATGAACATCTATTAAAATGTCTTGCATTAAAGTTAAATCGTTTGTATAAACAGCAAGAACAGATCATAATTTATTGTCTCTGCGACATCAATAATGAATAGGTTCATTGAATTGCAGTTGCAGCGAAAAATACTAAGTTGCAGCAATCAGACAAGATAATCTCAGCGGAGATTCCAATAATGGTTGATGAGGAACATTGCTATAAGAGGCTCGCTGGCGCTATTATTTTGTAAGAATGAGAACAGCGCAACTGGTAACTAAATTGTTGAATTTACCAATATTATATAGGTAGGTATTATTTAGTGTTATAGATGAGTAGTTTAATATATTTGTTTTTAGTAACTATATATTTCGTACATGTGTACTACATTATAATAGGTAGTACTTAAAGGTTTAGATATCTAAAAATTACTCTGCGAACTAAACTAACATATGTTAGTTTAGTTCGCAGAGTAATTTTTAAAGACCATATAAATATTTACAATTAATCATCTTAGTAGTCTAGGGATAATATATAACGAAGTGGAACTGGGGCCGGGAGTTCTAGATACTTCGATTCGATACGTTCTAGATAGAGTGTAGGTTTTTAACAAGTTTTTCTTCAGAATAAAGAGGACTAATTCAAGCTACTAAGTTCTTTAGAATTAAATAGTACGAGTGCACTGAGCGAAGCGTTTTTTTTTTTAAATAGGCAGTCCAAAACATGGCTTTTGCCCATTACAGGTAAACATTTTTGAAAAAAGAAGTACCTCTATATATTTCATTATTGTATTATTTAACACGTTCACTGCGTTGTGAGGTCTTATTGACCCATGTTTAACTTACATCCCGTGCGGCGAATTAAACAGTTCTTGTTCACCTGGTGCGGAAGGCATAACTTTAAGAATTCTTATTGAAAGAAAAAGACAAATAGACTAAGCTATTTCCTACTTCAATAGGAACACTTTAGAATATTAAATACAATCATGGGTCAATTTGACCTCTCCCGCACCTAACGATAAATATTTTCTTCAGTGCGGCGTGTGGTCAGTATGACCCCACCCTCTGCATCCCACACCCGCACTGGATGGTGCGCCCGCGCCATTAGTGATGCGCTGTGCAATATAGGGGGAGGCCGTCACGTCGCTCTCTAAAACCAAATGAAAAAAACGTAAAAATATTGAAGCATTAGCTATGCTATGCTACGCTACTCTACACTATGAGATTGAGTTTGACTATAATAATATTCACTACTGACCTTGGTTTTGCAGCTGAAACTAAAACCGTTTTATAGCATGTGCATGTGGAGCTATGTACTATGCATGTTCTGTTATTTACTTTTTTGGTTACTTTTACTTTTTTGTTCTGTGTTTTAATATAGAGCATAAAAATATTATCTTTTATAAAATAAAAGTTATTATTTTGTAAATGAGTATTTTATTTCAATACCTACCGCTTAGAAGTATAGATTTTTAGTGTTTCCCATCACTAGTATTTACAGTTTAGTATGTTGTGGGTCAATATGACCACAAATTGTACCCTCTGTTTAGTACAAACTAAAAGATGGAAGGGGCCAGGAGTTCTAGATGCTAGATTCGATATTCTAATAGTGTATTACTGTGTACCTTCAGAATAAAAACTTATGCAATACTTAGTTCTTTAGAATTAAATTACAAGTGCACTAAGGTTAAGGGCAGTTACGCCTCCAACATATTAATTATAATACAAACTAAACAGAATAAAGTCATAACCTCAAATATACGGTACGTCATTTTCACACATAAAACAAGAAAATAAAAAAATCTGCTTTAAAGGGCATAATATTTCTATTTTTTTTTATTATATTACACAATAGTAATATCTAACAATCGGAATGATAGTATCGTCTGGAATCTAAACGACGCCACTCTTAATTCAGAACATGCTAGGCGACCAGCCAATCAACGTATCTGGCACAATATGTGCACGTATTCATACTATTTAAACTATTGTCACGTTACTTCTCTAGCACTTTCTAATATCTATTTTCAGCTATTGTAACGTCACCCGTGACGTCATCTCCGAATAGTGACCTTTGTTATCCCACGTGTACATCTTGTAATTCATTCATATTTAATAAATTACAAGTATGCCATGACCACAATACATCGGACCGTTGAAAATGTAGAATATTATTGGATTCTAACACAATGGCAAAGCCAAATAACCTTTTTCAACTCGAATTATATCGTATATACTTTTTGTCATGTACCGTCTCATAATTTGAGGGGGGCGAACCTATCGCCATTTCGGGTGTAAATTCCAGATTCTGGGTTGATATTGAGTTAATACGTGAACAATAAACTTTGTACCCATTTTTAAACACATAGGAGTGTCAGATTTGTCATAATTAAAGTTCAAATAGAGTAGAAATACAGAAAAATAAAATGTATGCGTAATATAAGTTGCAAATATATTAAATTCGGCGGTCGAATTTCGACCACAGGGCGACCACTAGAACAGTACCAATTGTCCTCCAACTTACATCGTGATATCATTTATAATTCACCATTGCGACATCGCTTTCCGAAGCTTACATATTGGCCTGGTCTCCCACTCACAATATCGCCGGCACAAAGGGATACTCAAGATCTCTCGATGTCTTTGTGGATAGTCGAGTCAGCTAACTTTTTGACCGATTTTTAAAAGAACAATAGCCGCTTTGCGACACATTCATGATGCGTTTTAATCATTATCAGCTTGACATTGATTCTGGGTTGTGTGTGACATGTATGTATGTCACTTCTACGATGATTCCTGACCCATAGTAGGTTATCGCGGGAAAAGGTCATGAATGGGATGAATAATGACAAATCAAGAACTTTTGCTATAACCACTGATCGAAGTATTATGAAGAATATGACTTACGTATTAAATATGGTCAAAATTATAGACTTTCACTTCAAATATACGTGTTATCACATAACAACTAACAAATCTTATTGTGATTCCTAGACTAACAACTTATTTAAACAAATGAAGTAATATATTTAGCAGTTAGGACTAATATGAGTGATTCCAGAACGTCAGTCCGTGCTCAGCATACTGATTAAGAACAAAATATTTCGGCCATTTAAATTGGACGCAAAATTCTGACATCTTAAATTGGAAGATATACACTTCAGGGACACTCCCTCTATTTCATAAAGTACTTAATCAATGTAAATCAGTATTGTTTATGTAACACGTACACTATTGAACGAATTTAAGAAATGAGTATTTCTCAAAATAAATGTACGCAACAAAACAGTTTTTATGAAATAATATTATGAAATTTTCAGTCGCATACCTGTTTTTTTGGTTGTCTTATTGAATTAATTCTATCAAATAATGCATAGAATAAATATCTTAAGACAAACAAAACAAAAACTAATTAGACAGAAAATATTTAAATAATATTTCGTAAACTATTTCGTTACTTACATTTATTTTGGGAAATATTCAAATGGGATATATTAACTTACTGTTAATGGTCTTGCAGGTAACTGTACTTTTTAGGTTAACAATCTGCGAACTATGTGGTTCTCACTTTGGCTCTATAAGTTTATCGTCTAGTACTGACCTTTCCGTTTCAAATAGAGCTTCTGCTGAGCCCATCACACTGGGCAAATTTATCGGATGAGCGTTAAACCACAAACAAATAGAATGAATTTACTTGTATGCAAATACAATCAATACGAATGGAAAAAGTACCAATCAACGAAAATTGTTTTGTTACCGAATTTGGCATGTGATTGTAAATTGGCAGGATAAAGTGTAAAATAATCTTTTGCATAAAAAAAGTACTGCAGTTATTGTTCAAACGCAGGCCAAGGTTTTATTTTGTAATTGAATATCTATTTATTTCCTATAACTTTGAACATTATATTATGTACTAACAATAGAATGTGGCCTTTAATATCACACAAATAACCACTATGATTTTAAAAAAACGCCTTTAAATTATATAAATTTAATTTATAAAATTTTTATTACATGGCATAAAAAAACTGATTAAACCGAAATAAAGATGAGTCTACGCAAATTAAGATAAATCTATGTAAATTATAATTAAACAATTTGAATTATTTTTTATTTTATAAAAGTGCTACGTAACATTTTGTGCGTTGAATAATAAGTGAACTAAATAAAACTACCAAAAATTTTATCAAAACCTTGACAGGGGCAGATCAGCAAGGCCATCAAAATGAAGATACAATAATTACAATGAAATCTAACCAAACTCACGGTAAATATAATATTATTAAAATCCCCAACATCTGCACCGAAATTCAGATTTATTAGAAACAACTTTGACCATCATTACTTGGGTGAACTTTATTTTGGTACATAAAATTACTCAGCGATCGTTTCTCCCTGTGAGAATTGATTCAAATGAAGCAATCGAGTTTTTCCAACATTGACGCTTTGATCCTCCCGACTTCTCAAGTCATAAAAGTTACTTATCAACTGAACAATTTACGAAGCCATTATACTTTGTTTGCAAAGGACGTAATACTGTCCACTTATGAGGTTCATTATAACTCTTTAAAAACAATATATTTTATGACACGTTGGCAACTTTGGGTCAGTGAGTATATCAGATAATACTGTAATTTATACGAAATTAATTTTGTAAAAGATAACACCGACATGACATATTAACTGCTAATTCCATAAATTGTATGACTGCGTGGATTCAGTTTAGTATAAAATACATTTCTAGCCTCAAAAATAATATCTAACTAATCACGAAACAAAATGTACAATAGGAACAATCATTGTAATGACAGCACATGATATACGGATCTATGAAATCGTATTGCGGTTTGAAATCAATGATGAATACGTGACAGCGAACATTTTTTATACTTCTGGCACCCGCTCGGGGTATCGTCCAGGTATGTAATCTGGATTATTCGGGTTGTACTCCCAAATGAGATATTCTGGTTCATTGAGGTACAAAGGCGGTATTTCGTCGCTTGGTTCCATTTCTTGTCCGAGCAAATTTTTGTTGCGCTCTAGAAGCTCATCTACTTTCGCTTGAGTCTCTTCTGATATGTCTGTAATTTATAAGCTAATATAAATACAGTTTAATCGTAGGTTATTCGTTTGGTTACTTGTATGCGAACGAAGGTCTTTGTTGGTGTGACAAGTTTACACAAGACTTTGAATTATTTTACTACTATTTATGGACATGGATACTATTATGAAAGCGTATATTTTATAAGATTCTGAGAGAGTTGTGCACTCGTGAGGGAAATTGAAAATTTATTTATTACTTATTTTGCGAGTATATGAATGGACTACTGTCATATACAGGAGTTTACTCCTTAAAAGAAAATCATTAGAATTCTCTGCTCGTGTTTTTTTGCTGAGAACTGCATTCCGAACTGGTAAAGTGAATTTTAACGGAATCTAAATAATGTATAACATTTTATAGAATCAGATAAATTTATCATTTCAAGATAAGCAGAAAGCATCTACGAGTACTTTCGTAACTGTGTTAAGTAAATAGATCTATACTTATATAATACAATCTTACGAGTTCTACGCAGATCAATCCTTAAAATCTTCTTGTTTTGCTCCAACGCGCGGATAAGCGTTTTCTCCGCTTCACCGGACAAATCGTTGGCGGCCATGTCTAATCTTGTCAATCCTCTATTCAAGCTGAGAAGACCCGCCATCTAAATCGTAATAGTTAAGTGCAGGTACCTTACAATAAATCAGAGCATTGTGTTTCGACAGAAATCCGACGAAATATATTTCCCTTTCAAGATTGATTGTTTTAATATAAAACATTAAACAGAGCACCAACTGTGATGATACAATAATGACACATTTCTATCTTTATTACTTTATTATCGCACGTGCTTTCTTATCTTGATTAATAAGCCATATTTTTTATTGATAAAGATAAGGAAAGATATGAATGCGATAGGTTTTGTAAAACACTGCATATTTTAAATTGGTGTATAATAATGCAATGACTATCAACAAACTTTTTCAGCTGAGGCTCCATTGAATCCGCATGAGTTTACAATTAGCGTCTGAGGCTTCTCCTTGCACCTCACAAACGCCGCAGCAAACGTCGTCGCGCACTCCAATGACATAGAGTTCAAACTGAAATCTTAAACCATTCAATCAATAAGCAAATCCATTTATGAATTGCATAATCCAGTTGCCCTACCTAAAAGTTCTATAGGCGCCGCAGGCTTCGTCTGCAGAGCGTAAGCGATACCCTGCACGCCGACCTCTTTGAACCGATTGTTTGCAATTCTTACTCTTTTCACATTATTGTGAATAAAGATGAAGCCGCCGAGTGCTTTCATGCCGTAATCTCCGATCTTACAATGATTAAAATCCAACTCTTCAATACTTTCTTTCCTTACGAGGTTTTGTAAGATCAATTTTACTTTGGAACAGTCCAGATTACTTCGGTTGATACGAAACGTTTGAAGGTGTCTTAAATCTTCGAGGCCCCTGCAGAGCGACTCACAATCGCCCATTGAGAATTCAAAGTATCGCGGCAAGTAATTGTCCTGCACGTCGTTCAGACAGAACACTAGCGATATCTCCCGGAGATTGTACAGCTTGACAAGCACTGGCTCGAGTGGTATGTGGTCGTATAGCTTCGGAACGCTAAAAGGGCACGTGTCTTCAACAACATTCTCTTGAGGAACAGGTGGAGTTGGTTGACGAACTATTTGCAGTTGGTTCAGTGACAATTCGTAAATGTAAGGGCTGACCTAAAATTTAATAGTTGGGGTTAGTATCAATATTGAATGAAGAAATCAAGTAATAGAAATTCTCTGGAATAAGTAAGTAACGGTAATATCTGTTGCTTATTATAACTATATCTGTAAGGTTTTCTAGTATTTCCAATTTACACGTCTCGCCGTTTACATAAAAATTCAATAGTAACTACTAAACGACTATGCAACAAATCGTGATTTTGTATGGACAAACATCTTCTCTAGGTGTAAGTTTGCCATCATTTGTTAACATACTCTGAGTACGTTGAAAAAACTTTTGTCGAGCATTTTAATGCATGTTAGTTTGTTGCCTACTAATTTAAAAGTATAAAGAATATATAGGTATCCTACCAGTGATGCAAGGTTTACAGCATCCTCCTCTATAAATACATCAGGATTTACATTTTCTAAGTAGTCTTGTAAACACGAAGATAAAAATTTGCCTTTCCAAAAAGTGACACCGATCTCCTTTTTGGATGGAAACTTCGTAGCATAGGAGCGTTTCCAATATTGTTCATCCTATTAATATTAATATAATAGTGTGAGGTTTAAAGTAACTGTAAGATGTCTAAATTACAAGAATCAGGAGGTTACGGCTTTCAATCACACAAATAATTTATATTTTGTCTTTTTTATTTAGAAAATATTTTCATCACGAGACATGCTCATTCATTTGTGAGATTTTACAGATAAGTTGTACTCAACATTTCTGGTCTAAGACTAACTGACTTGATCCTTCCAAGTCTCCTGTATCAGCTAAGAGGGGCCTGCGTGAAATTACATTTTTTTCATGGCCTTTGTAGTGGATGAGTAGAGGGTCTTTTTACTACCTCGCGCAGACTTTGGCTGTACCTAAAGTACAACTAACTACCAATCTGCTGTCTTCTGTTAAATATAGGCTATGAACTTGAACACCATTACCTTGATATGAGGCACAGTAAACTTAAGAGGAATATCTGCAGGAAACAAATCCATAAGTATGTCGACATCCTTTTGCAATATTTTATGAAGAGGGTTGAGTCGATGGAATATCTTGGATAGCTCGAGCGCAGCGAAAAACGTGAGAGGAGCTGGTGTTACTCCATTATCCCATTCGAAGTCTTCGGCTATGATTTTGCGAGACATCTCTCCAGCCGAAGCTTGCATGAAAGCGGACGTTGCGTACGCCTCGCGGCAGTTCAGCGATACCACGTACGGAATTTTCATGGTTTATCTCTTTCTTTTAGTTATATAGAGATGTATTTTAGTATGCAATTATATATTTTATACTGTTCAATATATTTGTATAATTTTTATTGTAGCTGTAAACTTATCACTTTGACATTTTCTTTTTCAATGACGGGGAGTAATAATTCAAAATCGATTATCGTTGTTACGAAATAATGGCTGGAAAAGGTACGTCTGTCCAGTAAACAGTATGTTCATTGATGTAGAGTTAAATATTATTTGTATGTTTCATTCTTTATGGAACTAAATTAATTATTAGCTAACTACAAGAGTTGGCATGTTAGATGCGAGTTCATAAGCTACTTATGCAAGCTACTTAACTGCTAATCTTATCCTTCTCATACCTTATGATATGTTCGATATCTAGGAGCTTCAGATATTATTCCACGAATTCGTTATTGCAAGCTAGTCTAGAGGTCAAAGATCCTAAAAAACTTAGAAACCAGTTATACCGACCGATAGCTGTATTTTGTTTTCAAATGTTTTCATCAAGATTTGATCTCACAGCAGCATTGAAATAGAAGATGTTTTCAACTCGATAAATATCTTAACAGTTGCGAGAACGTTCGATTTTAAAGAAAAAAGCAATCAAAGTATTCTAAAAAGTTTTCATTCCAATGAATAAATATATATTACTTTTGTTGAATTTCTATTTGCATACGCTAACGAATGTTTACATTATTTATAAAAGCGTAATTTAAAATTGGATCTAGACCTATAAATATTAGAATGCTGTCAACTTTTAACTTAGTAAATTATTTGTCTTCTACGTTTAACGTGAATTATAGGCATGTTATAAATATTTAGGTATACGTGAACAAAACACTATGTTCCACAGACCACGCTGAATAGCTGTACAATTTATTTACAACAGAGGCCGGTCACTATCGCCTAAAACATGAATCACTTAGAAACACACAATCTACATCCAGGACATTTATAGCTATGAAGCGGTCTCTCATTCGGGAAAAATCGTGGACAATTCAATAAATGTAAATGGTACAAGTCAAATTTACACGAAGCGATTTTTGTTTAGGTTGGATTCTAGATATTTTTCTTGGTGTATTTTCAAAATGGCTTAGACGTGATTTGAATATAAAAGGTATTGATCCTGCAGGAAATAGACAGCTAACACAGTTTCGAGACCTTGGATTCCTTCATTCCTAAAAATCTCAGTAGGAGTTTTTTTTATAAGATCCACGTTGTATCATACTTATAGATTCCTTACAAGATGGAAGATGGAATAGTGAATGCCTCGTTGGAGTATTTGTATCCTATGCTTTACCCTGCAAATAAATGTGTAATTGGTGGTACCCCACCACTGCTTTGAAGTCCTGGGTTCGAATCCCAGGTCATGGATAGTGATATTGGATTTTCATCTCAGTAGCAGCCTGGAGCTTAGAAATTGTGCCCGATATGGCGATAAGCTTGCCCCCTATCATATCATGAGTCGAAACACACATAGCGAAAATGCTGCCCTGGTTACACCTTTGGCTACCCATTTGGAGATATGGCGTGACATGTCTATATTTTTGTTATTTAATAGGTTCCAGTGATTATGTAGGTAACAGGTATTGTTTATCTTTGAATATAGAACTCAAGGTTGTTTGTTAACGAAGGTTTGATATCTAAACTAAGCAAAACTTCTTTCTATATAAACTTCACAATATGTTAATTTTCAAGGAGCGTTTAAATCGAAAATTGTTAAAAGTCAAAGAAAAATAATATGCTAAAAACTAAACGATGCTAAAACGATGTGGTCAATAGTGGTATTTAAAAACATAAAACAAACATATAATATAAAATAATTCATAACAAATAACATATTGCATACTTGCAATATGGTATTAAATGATATCGATTCAAAGTTCAAACCGCTATAAAATCTATAAAATTGTATTCCAAACTCTAATTTTATAACGATTTATTGTAATTGTTGTTAACAAAGTATGAATCGGTAAGGTTCTAGCGACTTTTGACGAATTGCGAATAGCGAAGGAATTAATTGAGAGGCGATTGTATAGTTTAACTACCAAAGTTTTAAGTATTAAAGATTCAGAATTAAACTCAATTGGCTTTTGATTTAGAACATTTGTGAAACTGGAATCTATCAACTGTTATTTTACTACATAATATAATTTCATAAGTCCAGGCGTGCACTGCCTGCTTCTAGTAGCCTATATGTGCTATGAACCGGAAGCTCCAGGGTTTTATTCCTTGGTAGAGCAACTATTTGTGTGGGTTTTTGGCATAGTACATTTGGAATTAGATTCCATATAGGGTGTTAGTGTCCGAATAACGGCCGTTAGTAAAAAAAATACTAAGTTTTACTACAACATAAGCCATTAAAATATGTGTTGTGCAATCTTTATAGAAAATAGTGAATATTATCTAATAAATAAAATTTAGTAATTCATCAATCTAACGTTCCCAAGAATACAAAGAGATTGTGTAATTTTTATCGCGGTCACGCATCCTTGAGTCACTTTATGTCAAGGAAGATTAAAAGCAAACTACGTCTATACTGTATAGTTTACATACGAACAAAGTCCGCCATAACATAAATATTACATCGTGCGTTTCCGCGCGCCTTCGTGCGAGTTCGGACCAAAACAACGCCAGAAGCGTTCGTACACTGTTTAGTTTCGCCGGTACTCTTCTGTCAGATCATATTGTATTATCGGCCGGCGTGCGCGGGAGTCTATTTTCGATCGCTTTTATTTTTCATTCAATTAAATTAAATAAAACAATGGATTCTAACAATAAGGACAAGTCTAAAAATCGCGCTGCAGCTTCGAATATCAGCTACAATCCGTGGAATCTCTTATTCAGTCCGAGAAATCGTACTGAAAGTGAAAACAGCGTTAATTCCAACACATCAACAACATCAGGTAAGGTGTTTGATTTGGTGTTACTAACAAAAATATTGTATTGCTATTGCAAAAATGTATAACACACTTGGTGGCATGGACTTAATATTAGATTGTGTTGCCCGTATGGGCAGCCATACGAATGTTATAAAATTATTCAGTATTGAGTTAAAAATATGTCCCACCTAGAACTTGATAAAAATAACCCGTCTTCAAAACGTAAAAAAAGCCACGCCTCCGTTGTGCGTAAACAGAAAAAACGTCACCCATGTGGGCCGACTGGTGTTTTGTCTGACACGAGTCACGTAGCTTAACCTTCGGCAAGAGATTGTAAATTTGGTGAGGTACCGGTTTTGTTAGTCAATTGGAGATAAATATTTATAGTCTCAATACGCGCAAGTTTCTTGTTCACTAGTGCAGTGTGGCAGAGCAATGCGCCCACGAGCAACAACTTGCTATGCGTTGACCCCTTTACGCAAAACATGGCGCGCAAAGTACAGAGTGATAAAGCATTTAAAAAAGAAAATAATGCAAATGTGTAGTTAAATAGTCTTTAAAACGTAAAATGTAATTAAAGACTCACAAAATTACAACGTATATTATAATTATGTCATTAAATAAATGTGCAATTAATTGATTACTATTAGCCTCATAACATAATTTATATTGTATGTATGTCATTAGGCACAATCGACCGTCTTAATAATATTACTTGTATAGCTACAATTATACTTGCTAAACATAAACCGGACATAATATCAGACAGGCAGTAAAATTAACTATTACCAGAAAGATTGAAAATATCTATGTACACAGAATTTTTATCTTACAAATTGCCTTCATATAATAATTTTATTATATAAATAAAGATATTTCAGATATGCGCGTGCCAAATATAAACTGGACATGCAAGCAGACTGTATATTTTATCTGTTATAATAAGATTATTACTATCTATGTAAAGGTAATATTAATCTACCATATTATTGACTGCGTAGCCGCGACATAGTTGTTATAGCGTGTTTAAGGTCACTGATATTTTTTCCTTCTACCTTTATCTCGTAGAGTCGTGCTTTATAGTTTTACGACCGGTTGCATGCCAGAAAGGTTATTCTCGTGTAGCAGAGATTAATATCGAAGGGTCCTATGGTAGATATATAATTACTGGAGTGGTCAATGTCGGTTGTAACTGACATTTTGCATACTGGAAACATATAAATCTTTGAAAATAACATTGTTTTTTGATATGATGCCGGTTATTTTATTATTAAATATAATGTACAATAGAATATCTACGTTTTGAGAATTAGACCCCAGATCTGATATTTTTTATGCAACGATGTAGGTGTAGACGTTGGCATTATAGTACCGGTTCCCAAGAAGCCAAATAGTAACACCAGTGACAATCAGTCTCCTTTAAAACTAATCATAAGTTCACAACGACTCACAGCACATCGTTAGTTTTTAATTAACGCATCTAATTGCTAGAACTAAATGCAAATGCTACTCTTCACATTTTGCAGAATATTCATGCATTTAAATTACTGCGGTCGTTGATCACTGCACCGCACCCACTGAAGCCTATGAGCCTTGTAGACTTGTCTGGTGTTTCTGACCAACATATTTCTTTATATTAAGGTATTTGAAGATGATTGATCATGATTCTATCCCATTGTGCCTTACAAAGGTCCTGTTTAGTTAAGTATATTTCCTGTTTAAAATAGTAGAGCCCAACTTTACAAAGCATAAATGCACTAGGATGCTGTCATTGTCTCGCAGAAAATGTCATAAAATTGGTTGTGTTGTTTTTGGTAGGCGTGTCTTGGATGTTTAAAATTTAAATCTGCTATGAAAAATTGATTCAAAACTTAAAACCATAACTACGGCTACTACGTTTAAAGTTGTACCGCTTTGATTAACTTCCTTATGTTAATGACGTTGAACATTGTTTTTATTTAACCATGATTTAACGATTGAGGATACAATGCCACCATTCCTTACGTTTACCTTCGTTGGTCTATAACAAAATGTTAGTTGACCGAGTGTACTGATGTGATCGCAGGCCATGTTGACAATAATCTTTAATTGATTCAGAAAGAAACAATTAAAATCTAACAAACCTTGTTTGAAACTAGATCGAAGTATTCCGCAAAATCTAGACAAATTTGCTTAGGATATCTCTTTGAGTACATAATAAAATAGATAGACTATAATACATACTACATATAGATTCTTTAGTGCTTTCAAGGATTGCAACACCGCGTAAACGAGAAATACCGCTTTAAAACATCATCTAAATTCTATAGAAAGGACACTTGCTAAACGAGATTCAGTTGGTAACATAAGTTTATAAATAATATTATTTGTTTTACTCGACTGCACAAACAAGCAAGGGTAATGTTTTTAGTGAAATTAATATACCGTAACAGGAAGCCTATTTGAGCTTTATTATTTCTTTGCGGCTCTCCTCTATCTTAATGAGGGATTGATTTTTATCAATGAGTTTATAAAGGCATTAGGTATCAGTAGTAATAGCTGATGCCTAAGTTTCATATTTGGCGGGTGTGGCTAGTTTGGTGACATCATAAAAATAACAATATGGCGGTCACTAGCTACTATAAAGTGGTGAAACACGTACATTATTGTTCTGTTTCTGATATTTAGGTTTTTAATTTGTCTTGTTTTTTTCGTTACTTTATAGAAGAGGCCAATTTGGAAGCAACAAATTTTAATACTTCGAGCACTTAATATGTGATCAGTTGGTTATATTAAGCGATTACTAATTGATTAAAAATGTGAAAAATTGTGGTTTACTGGAACAATTACATACGTAATTACTGTAAAATGCTACAAACAATTTTAATGATAAGTAATTGCCCGTAGCAAAAACTATGCGGTCCCCGAGTCAAGACCAACCGTAGTTTGTTCTCGTATGGTTATGCGTTGAATATTTTGCTTGATAACAGCAGTACATTAACTTTTTGAAATTAAGATACTCGCGATATCTTTCTGTTGGTGTGCCGGCCAACGATAATATTACTGTAAATAATGGCTCACTGTTTTTCTTGATAAGAAATTAAAAATAAATTCTCTTTTAACATTTTTCATACCACGCTTGCGTACATGTAAGAATTTCTAGTATATATCATATATTCAAATAGGAATATTTTCAGACTATTATTGAAGCATCGTAAATACTTAATGCGGGCCTAATATATAAATAGCAATTCTCAATTGCTATTTAACTTTATCTTAAGTGCACTCCTATAAACCACCATGATTTTTACATGATTTGATCTGGCACTTTTAAGTTCAGTTTACATCTAATTATAAAACAAACGTTGCTATTACCTTATTAAAAGTGTTTTTTACATTGATCATGAATAGTATACTTTATCCGATCGTAAATGTGACGCATTTGAAAAAAAATCTGAACCGCTAGAAATGATTAAAATTCATATAAGCTATTTACAATTGACGTAAGTTAACGCCATAAAAACACAAAAGGCATATCTAGGAAATATCCAATCATAGAACTCCAGGTGAAATACAAGAATAAAATGTTGTTGAAGATGAAGAATAAATAATAATCTATCTACTATTTTCAGCTTCCCAGTTCGGGGGACTGCAAAGGCAGACAAGCAAAACCAATGAAGAATATTTGTGGATGATGTAAGTAGCAACCTAGCATTGCGACAAATTAGAATGTATTTTAGAACTAGTTTACTCAATTGTCGAAGTGGCTTTATAGTTTTAATATAGCCTAGAATTAAACACGAAGATGATTTTTACTCGATATTAGCAATCAATTTAGTATCTCAACCAGTCACGTTTCCAGACATGCTAAATACAGATATTTAAATTCGTGTTTTGGTGGACCGACAATGTTCTTGTGAAATATATATTAGCATCTTACTACCTATAATTATCTGTTATTCAAACTCATGAAAATCCATTATCCATAGAAGCGGAGGTTATTCTGTGGAAAAAATTATGAAAGTAGTTATTTGTAGAAAATACAATAGGAAGTGCAGTTTGTGTTTATAATAAACCATAGTGGGGCCCGAGGTATTCCTGCTACCATTAGCGATGAGACTTGCATAAAATAAAAAATGTATGTTAAAGGCCCGAATACTATCATGCTGACAAGCAAAAAAAAACTCCACAATGCAATGAAACTTATTGTAATAAATACAATACGAAGTAACGGTTAAATTAGGTAAATAAGAACAAAATTTCGGTTATTCACAGGACGTTTGACCGAACTGTTAGTTAAAATTCAGTTTTAAGCAAATAGATAAATTCGATTCATTCATTCATCTTGAATGTAGAAGCATCTATGCTAGATTCACAATTTTCTCCCATTCCCCTCGTCATCTAGGGATGCAATTGCGAAATTAAAAATTATGATATTAAATTTATTGCTAATTCCGACTAAATAATATCTACATGTTTAATTTTAACCCCTAGGTATTTTTGCCTACTCATGATAAACTATGTTAACAACAACAGCGTGTCATTAGCCCCCATCCTCAATATCTGCACATGACACATACGTTTTAAATGTACAGCGCAGTTCCACCAATTTAGAGCGACGTTAATAACTCGTATTACTCCATATAGTATGTTGAATAATTGCGAGAATGAACTTTGTTACTATCATATTAATAGCGATATACGTCAGCCAGCATCATTGCTCTTCAGTTATGTGATGATGGTATAGAATAATATATAAGTATTATAGGTACGGCCATATTTATTTATTTATTAACACTTTGTACACATGGTATACAGGCGGACTTAATGCCATGGGCATTCTCTCCCAGTCAACCTTGGGGTGGTGTAGAGAGGACGGAGGTAGGTGTATAATAAAAGAAGTGAAAAACAAATAAGAAGAGAAATAGTAAACAAATGTAATTAAAACATACTCGCATATATAAATATATAGATATATATATATATAAAAAAAATACATATATAAAAATAAATAAATATATAAATACACTAATAAGTCAATTAGAGGAATCTGCTACTTCTGCCAGCAACAATCGACGAACTCTCATTTTAAAAGCCAGCCGTGTTGAGGACGACCTGATTTCGAGCGGGAGTGCGTTCCAAAGAAGGATAGATTGGATAGCGAAGGAAGAGTGAACAAAATCAGAACTGTGCGAAGGACACTTCAGGAGAAGATTGGTAGACGAACGCAAATTCCTATCATGCCCATCGCAAAGGTAACTAAAATTGGAAGATAGATAAGTAGGAGGTATAGGAGACCTAAGGAGAGAATAGAGAGTAGTAAGCGCGCGTAACGAGCGGCGCTGGCGGATGGGGAGCCAATTTAACTGCGAACGGAAAGAAGAAATGTGATCGTACTTGCGGAGATTAAAACGAATCGAATGCAGTTATTAAGAAGGCGGTCGAGTTTATTGAGCAGGTCTGCATTCAGATCAAAATAGCATACATCGCCATAGTCGATTATTGGGAGGATTAAGGTTTGCACAAGCATAGTCTTGGTCTTGGATGGCAAGAGATTCTTCAGACGATAAAGAGAACGAAGTGTGCCGATAACTCTCTGACTAACAGAGGTAACGTGGGACCGTATATACCATATCTTATGTCTATATTGTCGTACTTCAAACAGCATGTTAATACATTGTTATTTACTCTTTGACAATTGATCCATCTTGAGGTTGTCTAGAAAATATCAAATATAACGATAAAACTAACATTCCAAAATCTTTTACTGTCTTTGTTTTGTTGTGTATCCTATTATCTAACCTTTCATGTTGACTGAATTTTTTTTAAATTTGTTGTGCAACCTAAATGTACGCCACGTCGATAACCATCCGTGGTATTTTGTTTTTGACAGTCTCTGCAGCCCAATACGCAATGGCGAAACTTTTTTATAAAAATTCACAAATATATCGTTTCCCAAACATAGGTAAAGTTGATGATAAAAAGGAAGCATAAAACAACTGTTTTTATTTCTCGATTTAGACTCCTGACGAACTAAAGCCCATTTTTATAACAAATGCAAAAGCAAAGGAAAGCGATACTAGAAAATATAAATGTTATTTCGCGTTTTACTCCATACTAGCCATTAACGAAAGTAATGAATTTGTATTCCACGTAGTTGTTAATTGATATTCAACACCACCAAGCGTGCATCCAGATGATGACAGTATGTTAAAAATAAATGCAATATCAATATGTAAACGAGATTTATCAAAACCAAGCCTGGTAGAGTCAATGGACATTAATTTAAGTGAATGCGGTATTTATTATGCGGATAAAAATTTATTACACGAAATATAGTTTCAGCTTTACGTTCCTAATGACTAATAAAAGTTATCGTTAATACTTTAAAGCTGTTAATAATTTAATTGAATATGGGATTTTTGAATGATATTTTATGTACTGTGGTATCTACGGTATATACGCAACAAATGCGATATCATATCAAACAGTAATTGTCTTATTCTTAAACAGTAACGAAATGTATCTACATAAAAGTACTTTGTTCTTACGCAGCATGTGGGATGAACCCAATAGCCTGCGTGAGAAAATTTGTTGTTATTTTTGTCAAGATTCTGATCCTGTATATTAAATCAAAATAGCAACTATGTAAATTAAGGCTCTTAATTTTCCAGAATTTACATAATTTATATTTTTTTATCGAATGCAAATGCATTTATGAAATTGATGGCATATGATCTCTTGATTTTATATCATTGTTTTGAGATCCTGAATCATATTAGTAATATAAAGACAGACTGATTCATGTTTTATTGATAATGATGCGTGGAAATAGTATGACGTCAATCATAGAATGGAACACATTTTTTCTGATATATTGCCTTTTTTTAGTTTGTGTTTCTTTGTTGACAAATGGCTTCTTAATCAAATACCAAAAGTATTATTAAATTAAACAACTAATGTTAAATATATGATAGTTATTTTTAATTGCATTCGGATGGAAGTTTATAATTCATTATGCGTGGTACTACAGACGATCATGGTCTTCTTACATCTATACTAGCTACAAACTAGAAATATAGGTACTGCATAAAATTAAATTGATTTTATAAATTTAACACAAAGAATCGTCAAGTTTTTAGATTCGAGCATAATTTTCAATAATTTGACTATCTTTGCTGTTGAACCAATACTATAAAGTTGTTATTGTTTATAGATACGAGTCTTTTTATCTCACCGATATTTGAAGTTCTCGGAAATTTTGAGTTTTGCGATTTCACCTGAATCCAACGGCCCAATCTAAATGTTGTTTAAAGTAATCGTATCCAATAAACTCTTTGGATTAAGATATGACGTCTGTTTACGTCGAAGGTTCAAGCAACTTTATGCTTCGTCTATTCGGCATAGCGTTTGTCGACCCAGTCACGTTTAAGTAAGATTTTTTGTGAATACTTCCATTGTGAGGTTTGTACATTTTTTGCTCGTCTCTTCTTTAGAATTAAGATGTGTGTGGTGGTTTATTTTAAAGTTCCTACCTGGTATATTATAATATTACAAAACGTTTGCACATATTATCTTATCTAATCTTCGCAATTGTATAATGAATTGCTTTTTATAGCGGTTTACAAATTCTTATCTGTTCTATAATATGCCACGTTAAAGTGTTAATCAATGAGTAACTAAATGTATTACATTGACATTCACTGGTACATTTGGCTATTAGTACATGCATACATTATAATATAATACGGATAGATAAGCGTAAATGATCAACGCAGACGAATGACATCCGATACCATAGAATGACATAATAACTATTGTCGTATACTTAGAGTTGATTTTTCAATCATCGGATAAAATATAATACGATCGAATTAAATAGGTATTGCAGTTGCATATAATAATATAAAGAAGGTAATATTTTAATTCTCCATTCAGTCTAGTTATATCTGCTGGATAAGTTTTATCTTATTTACACGATCAGCCCTTGTTAGTGATAAAATTGGGAATGATTGTGAATTACTTATTAAACATATTTATTTATGTGCATACTGTCATACTATATCAAGAATGCCTAAGTTCAATGACCTTATATTTATTTTCATTTCGCATTAATATATACTCAAAGATTATAAATGAACAACGCATATGCTGAGTTTCACAAAACAATATTGATTTTCAACCGTCATCTTCATTCATCCCACACAAGTACACTATTATAGGCTGGTACCGAACAAATAAAACTAAAACCGACATAAATGGCGCAAGGAGGAAATTTCCAGCGTGTTATTGCAAAAGACGAGCTTATTAGCAATAATGGTGGATGTAGAAGGTCGACCACTTGCAGCAGCTGATGGCGCGTCGGTCTCAAGCGTGAGGCGGGGTGGCCGCGAGTGGGAAGGAGACGAACCTACCAGTTGGCTGGTTCCCTCTCTCGGTGATGTCGACACCTTCGGTTGCATGCGCCCGCGCAGCCGCCACCGCGCTGCTGTCAAACCGTGATCGTGGCCACGGGTAGCGTACCACGCGCTCCAGCTGTTAACTGCATTTGTGATCGAAAGTGATAGTGTTTCGGAATGGACCACGTGTTGACTCCAGGATAGCCAGGAACAACAACGTTGACTTAGCTTTTGGTTTGTTTGTTTTTCTAACAAAATTGTGATAGTGTTATCTTCAGTGGTATTATACGTTTATCGGTAGGAGAAATAAAAGACGCGCGTTGCAAGTATTTTGGATTTGTAACACAAAATTACTACAATACTTGGCTCTAAATACGGTCACACGCGCAACATTGGCTAGTCAGTGTCATTTTGTTAAGTGCTTTATAAAGTAATTAATATAATTGGACTTCGTTTCATACAACTGCAATGCGATGCGTAATACTTTGAAAATTGGTAACCATTAACCAACAAAGGAATTATTAAATGTTTTATTACTTACTCGTGACATTTTAATACAAACATAATATAATATAAATTCATACGTATACTCTCGAAAGAACATGCGAGGTGCACCGGTACATCCACCGCTCTGCGAATTAATTTCCGTGAGCAGCGATAGTGTGCAACCATAACAAATTACAAATTCCAAACACAGACAAATTTAACATGGAAAATGTAACATATAATACTGATCAACCTAAATGTATTTATAACTAATAACCTCAGTACACAATCTTTAGACGAAAGGTAAATACCATTCAGAATCATCAATAAATTGAGAACAAAACAACATACTGTTTACTTAAGATGTTCGAAGACAATGCACGTCAATGTCATCAGAAACCAGTTCTTTAGAACTATAACTTTACGTAATTGAGATAAATATACGGACAAGACCACATGACTCATTGCTATAAGTTGTTTTGCTGTAAATACACGTACGTTAAGGCTTAACAGTGATGTGACTAGACGAAACTAAATTGAGTTGATAGTATTTTTGTGATTATGTTCTGGACTAAGGAAGTTATAGTATATAATACGCCATTACAGTTAAGTTGATTGAGTTGCGACACAAACAGGTATGAATATCAAGGCAAAATCAATTTACATGTTGCGTTCTTGACACTGTTTTGTTTTATGTCTCCGGTTACTTACCACGTCAGTTTGTTAACGCCATTTCAGAATTTCTTTAATAACATACATATTCAAATTAGTAAAATTCATAAAGCCTTAGCAACTAGGTTGTATTAATTTTGTTTGAAAATATCTCTTATAGTTCACAATTTTATATTTCTATGGACGTTAAGGATTCAAATTTATTTAATTTACATTTGAATGACGTAAATAATTAACGGTTTCGTGTACAGGATTTAAGTATAATTTGTAGTTTCTATTTAAATTTATACAGTCTTGTATCTCGAGATGGTGTTCATTTGTTACATATTGCTTTAACATGTTTCTCACGATACTATATATGATTGAACGTGTGATATTAAGCCTTATAATCGTTTTTTATTCAACCTAATTACACACATGCGTGTACATTAGAGTATTATGCTTTATGGTATATTACAATGTCGGTTTATAGGTTCTTAGTACTATTTAGAGAGAAATCATATTATATAGTCAGAGAAACCAACCTCAAAACAAAAACTCTGATAACCATGCTTTATTGTTTTGAAAGAACGTCACGTATCTTTTGTGATTGATACTCATAGGTCTTATCTATACCACGTAACGAGATAGAGTACATGAAAACTTATCGTTCACCTAACGAGGACTGTCATTATAATATTGACCTGTATTCGGCATAAATATAAGATTAGGACTTATTCTATATTTCGTGCTGCATATCAATCAGCCCCGTAGAATTAGGAACTAATTATTTTTATGGGTATGGCGGCTATAGTCTGATTGATGGTAACCGATTTCCAAGACTCATGGACTTTGATAATACTCAACGAAAAAGGATCTCACATTGAAGGAAACTCTCATGTCTTAAAAATATTAATTAAGTGTTCAATATGTTTATAGATCTACTTAAAAGGTAATTAACCATACCACATTGACATTGGGAAAGTTACCCCAGGTTTGATTGTGATGTTTTATGTTATGGTTCTTGAGTTAAAGTATAAGATAAAGAATAATTTGTTCACGCAAACAAACTTACTGATAATAGCTGCGTAAAATATAAATTTGTCTCGTAAATAAAATAAATGTAACTTCACTACTTTTAAAACAAATCACAATTGTATTTATTTTCTTGTTATCATGCTTACGTTTTTAATTATTTAGATATGGCACAGGCTATATGTATTAGTTGCAGAGAAGAACAATTTAAATTAGAATTAGTTAACTCCAAACATCACACACATTACATATTTCATATGTATTTGGATAATTAGTTAAAATGTACTCTGTTTTACTACTTGGTTTTGTCTGATTGCGGCAGCGACTTATTATACAAAAACCATTAGGGCATTCGATATAACAAAAACTAATAGATATTGAGTGCTAATACTTCACGAAAGTAAATTATTTTTAGGCATTCAATTTCTGATGTTGTGTGATGAATGGCTGGTATTTTAATTTATATTAATAATCTTTTTTTAATAACTGTCTTGAACTCCGCTATTATAATTTAAATAATGAACAATCCTTTTGCATTAAACTACTATCTGATATTATTACTTTTAATAATAGACTGATGAATTGCTGATTGATTAAAAAAGTCTGGTATCTAGTTGTTATTATATACGGTATATTGCATCTACTGGACATACTTAATGGTATAAGACCTTTCTAAAATTAATATAGCCTAAATATACAACGCCTAATGCTTGTTATAATTAACTGAAACAATAGACGTATCATAACATTGCACACAGCTTGTATGATATATCTAATATTCCACATACCCTGTATTATAGCTGTGATGGGTTGTTAGTCATCTAACAAAATACTACTTAAATATAAGAATGATTTTTTATAAATGTACTTTAATACACACGTGCACGCCTTTTATCCCCGAAGTAGTGGGTAGAGACGCATTGTTGCACCCACTTTTCGCCGTGCGTACTTTGTCTCATGATATGATAGGGGGCGAGGCTATCGGCATATCGGGCATAAACTTCAGACTCCAGGCTGATGCTGAGTACAAAATGGTAAAATGTTTTTGATTTTATCTCACAACACACTAGAGCAAGAATTGAATTACCTATAAGAATAAATTGTTTGGAATTTATCGCAGGCACAGTGATAGTTTAAATCTACTATAAGATACTCCGGTAATATTTTTTTATCAATTTTAAAATCGAGAAAGGGATTGTCAACTAGTAGATGAGCGATTTTTTTTTTAATAAATAAATAAATCGTAAACTATAATATATTTTGTTTATGAAGACTTCCAAAAGGTTATCGCGTTCATGACTTCTGTATTCTAAGAACTTAAAACATTGCTAACTTTTTTAGTATCTCGTCTCGGGGGATATTTTAACTTAGTAAATCTTTGTGTTTCAACTTTTATTTAAGTATATCGAATGGATTTTTATATGAAAAATAAGCATTAGGTGTCAAACAACTAATAGTGTTTGCGTGACTTTCAGCGACATCAGCATCTGTAAATTTTATTATAATGTATTGTTTCTTGTCAAAGTAGCATCGAATACGTCACTACTTATTATAAGTTTCGTTCTAATTACTAAAATTATGACAAACATAGCTATACCTGCATTACGGCTCTTTACTATTTTTCATATTTCATGTAACTAACTCAGTCTAACTACCAATTAAGACTTCGGAAAAGCCCAGCTTGGGTTGGAAGTGATATGGACTACCGTGACAAAGGTTTCAAATTACAAACAGTTCAAAATCCAAGAGCACGAATCTTCGACTCTTCTAAAGTTATGTCTATATTCTATGTGAATTATCGTTTGCTTTTACGCTGTAGGGAAACATCATACGAAAAACTACATACTTAAGTACTTTATTAGAATTTCTAAGGTATATAAAGTCTGCCAACCCACACAAGGCCAGGATGGACTAAGGCCTAAACCCTCTCAGTACTAGAGGAGACCCATGCCCAAAAGTGGGACAGTATAGTATAATACAGGGCTAACATAATTTTATTATTAACAAAGAGTTAGTATTTTATTTCTCTACTAGTCGCAGCTCTGTCACTTTTACACTCCCCGTGGTACTTATGTAGGTATTCCATTTTATTTGCTTTACTCTAAAATAATGTTAAAACTATTTTTTTATTTCTATAATTTTGTTTCGTCTGATTTTAAACACTCTTAAATCAAAATAAATAATTTATTGAAGCCACACACAAAATATTGTGTTGTAACCATTTTAAAGAGCATGTTCTAATTTGGGAAGTAGATTTACGTCAATGAACGCATCACGCGAATGTTCTTCGTAAAATTAGAAATAACGTTGCATGTGTTATGGAAAATTTATGAAGATTCATGCTGGATCGATGCAGAAACGAAATTATAATGAAAGATCAAATGGTATTAAATATCAAAAAATTACAGAACGCATTGACATGTGTCAAAGTTACTACCTTTTGTTTTCGGATCGGAACTGCTGTCCTTCCTCAGAACAAATATCCCATTGTTTTTTTTTTTACAAACGACCGTCCAATATTACTCTAAGATCAAATTTATGTACCAAAATACATCTATTCAGTTATTAATGTGTTAACCAATAACAATCATTCAAATATACAATCATCTTCACAACCTTTCACGTTTTTGTTAGTAGAAATACATTCATTGCATTAGCACAATCACGATTGCATCGACCGCATTTATTCACTGGTACTACTATGGTAATGACAGCTCTAAATGTCGCAATATTATTTGGTGGCAACACTATAGTCTTGTATTTGGAATATAATAAATTTATAATAAAAGATACAGTAAATAAGTAGATAGGTAGAATTTTAGCCAAGTAATAAAATCAATATTATCGCTACTACTCTCATTTAAACACAATTTCGAGAATATAAAGTTTTGTGAATATAATTTAGCTGGTCCCGATGACTGTAGCCACGTACTTGTATAACAATGATAGTCATATCAGACAATATGTCTCACTGTATTCCCAGACCACTTGAGCCGTGTCAGTGGCTTGTACTCGACAGTAAAGCATCGAGATACATCAACTTAACGTGTGTTATTTATTTATTTTAGTCTTCTAATAAACTAGTTACAGGACATTTAATAAAATTTATTTTATTTCTTAACGTTTAACAGAGATGAAACTAGAAATAATATTATCCTTACTATTGCGTCATGAAGCGAGTCTTCATTGAATCCAGAATTTTCAAATCCTCGGAAACTCAGGTATATTTTGTTTAATTGATAAAGTAATACAGTAATGTAAACTTTAAATAAATTTACACGATTCTTTAAGAATTTGCGACACGTTTTGTGCGTACATGTGAATGTAGAAACGATAAATCGATATCCATAAAGCAATCGAATTTACAAGCTGAGGGCTCGTGTTGGCTCAAGTCCATTCGTGTCCGAGAAGTGATTGATTAGTAATGGAAGAGCACTGCCAAGTCGTGCTTTGTTGTGCTTAGCAATAAGCATTTCCTTATGTTTACATATTTCATATAGGAACCCTCGTCTGTTTGTTCGTGAAAGGCAGGCATTACAAGTTCACGGTTTACGTTATCGGTCATGAATTAATTCTTGGACTAAATTAAAAACAAAGCAATGTTCATTCAATAAAGTTAATAAATTATATTATCTTTTACCCACTAAATATTGATTCTACATTACAACTTTTTGAATATATTATAAAGTATTTAACCTACGAAGAAACAGAGAATACCTATCCTTCATGGTAGTAAATAAAACTTATATTTTTTTATTATGGGTATAATTTAATTTATACGAGTACCTACATATGTTTGTTATTATTATTACTAGTGGATAATATTTCCAGGACAATAGCGCTATAAACCGAAATACAGATCCTACCTAGTTCGGCCACAAGTACTCCTATATTTTAAAAAAATGTAGTACTAATACCCCAAAACTCAGACTGTTAGAGTTTAAGTATACTACTGTCCTTTTTAAAATAAATAAATAAATCGTATTATTTAGCTATAGAATTCGGTACAAACCCATATAAAGATCATATAAAATTTGCTGCCTTTACCCAAATCAAGAAGTAATTCACATTATTTTTTGAAAAATTAAATCATCAGAATCGACTTACAATTATTATCTTACTAGACTATGCATATATATTTAACTTTAAAATTGCAACGCGCAGCCATTTATGGTCAGCATGAGGTACAATTGAGCCAATTTCGTTAGTATTCCGGATGCGTTAAGAAACGATATCGTCAGAAAAGGGTCTCCTCTAATACCATTACTCAGTGTCAGTACATATAACATTCGATTCTGATATTGAAAAGACCTTTATGCATCCAACTATTGGGATCCTTGCCGGATACTTTTTGATCGATGACAATTTAGTAATGGAATAGATATCAGTATATTTTATTTTATCTTATGTAGTGGCAGTATACCAGGTACCAGTGGCGAAGGGTCCATACAACTCCATTCCTGCCAGCTTCCCTTTCGTAATTTATATAAATATAATTATTATTAGATTTGCAGACTGCATTTATGCATTAATATGCATATGTTGGTTCGGGTTGCCTTCCGGAAAACTTCACCATTCGCCACTGCCAGATACATCTTTATGTATTCAATTTACAATACGCACCCTTAAGTGACCACTAATAAGGTGACTTAACTCAAAAAAGACGATTTGTGTGAAACGAATAAAAAAAAATTAAAAACATTTAAAACGCAATGACTTGGGCGATAGTGGAAAAAGAGAATCTCTGTTTCTATTCTACAATTTTGTCTTTTCTCGTCGTAGGGTTATAGAGCATACTTCAGAAAGTAGTTTTTAAGAAAATCGAGAAATATATAACTTTTGAGTTAGGTCACTTTAGTTCTAAGGGTGCGATTTGGTCAAACGCCCGCCATAATGACTTGTCCGGTGTCCCGATAAATAGCGTTCAAGGCTTACCTGGATCTAGTAAGAAAGTCGGGCATCATTTTGGTGGTCGTTAAGAAACACAATGCCTATGTTTGTTCGATATTTTATTTAAAATTCATTGTAATTTTCAGGTAAGGTTCAGTAAATGCTTTGTTGAAAATATAAAGGAATAAATCATTACTCCATACATTATAAAAATGTGACTAACGTCAGTTAACTGTCCCTTTTACAGCAACCTTTCATCGAAGCAATCAATTACCTTGACTTTGTATTTGTTAAATAATATACGCAAATGTAGTGAAAATATCGTAAAGAAATGTAACAAAGAAGCATTAAATTTTGCGGTCAAGTAGGTATATTGATTATATAGGCATATAAGATATAATTTGTAATGCAGTAATACTTAACTACAAGGGTTATCAAATTGCAATTATAGAGATAAGGGCGTTATCACAGGTGCCATGGGTTGTTATCAGTATAATAACAAAACAACAGCGTGTAATGTATGTTAAGATATTAGTAGTTCTACCATATTTTCTTTATACCTGCCGAGTCAAAACTTCGAAAATAATTGCTAAAATTATCGTGAACGGGTTCTACTTATATAGACTTGTCTACCTATTTCGCTAGTATATGATATATCTAACTAATAATTATTGATAATAGTATATTGAAAATTTCATATCATCAAATTATTTCATGTTTCCTAAGATATTTGTGCACTCGTGTGAGAATTAGAATTTAATGTTTTGAAAGTAAATAAACGAACTTCTCTAAACAAACGGAATACGAATGTAAGTTTTTTGTATAATAATACTGTACTTACTTTAGAACTTTGAACTGGTTTTAAAAGAGTAGCACTAGAGTGTTTTGCCCGATCTTCTCTGGTTGAAATTGCTTTCTGAATAGGTGGCAGAGTAAACATTTTATTTAATCGAAATAATATCTAACATTTTACAGATTCAAATAAATTATTTCA
This sequence comes from Manduca sexta, assembly GCF_014839805.1. Taxonomy (NCBI): domain Eukaryota; kingdom Metazoa; phylum Arthropoda; class Insecta; order Lepidoptera; family Sphingidae; genus Manduca; species Manduca sexta. The sequence continues at coordinate 11,229,601 of NC_051139.1, forward strand.
TTTCAATAAATTTCATAGACTTGGGAATTCTATATTGGGAAATCTACGTAAAAGGAATCCATATACTTTCAATTTTATTATTACTAGTCATAAGACTAGTTCAAGATTATTGTTTTAGGTTGTGCTGAATTAAAAGGCTAAAACACACTGCCAGTGCGAAGTTAAAAATCATCTGTAGTATGACTCTACAGCGCCTCTACACGAACTCGCCGGATTTATGGTTGACTACCCAATTATTGAGGCGTAGCTTCACTTGCAGCAACAAATTACGCTATGTTTACACTTGTTGGAGATTTAACAAACTCGTGGGTTGATGTCCTGATTGACAATCGCCACGAATCGTATCAATCGGCATGAACTCGCGTTCAAACACACGGACGTTCTAACTGTCCTGATTATTTGTGCGATCTAGTATTTCTATGATTATTATAAAAACAATCAATATGTGCGGTTAATTATATGATGCCTTATATATTTTCCTATATTAAATTATATATTCTGTTAAGACTGTATCAAATATAGACAATTTCTATTTACACAGATCTCAAGTGTGACCTACATAAACATAAAATCAGGTGTAATCTCAGGATGTAATATATTTATCAAAACCAACTGTCATACTTGTATCTTGAAAAATCGATTTGTCAGAATTATCTTTTGTCCTTTATTATCTGTTGAGAATTAAATAGGTTATGTTAGTTTATATGAACTGAAAAGAAAATTATCTATACAGGTATTGCGGATCATTAGTTTTATCGCTCCATTGGGCTATTGGCAGAGCATTTGGTCGGGTCCTTGATTCCACCTCAGGCCAAAAAAAAATCTGCGTGAATGAACGAAATAATCTACTCCCACAAACATTTGGAAATACATACTTTTGTTGAATATCCAGGGAAAGTCAAAATTAAAACACCAGTCTTTCGTGTAATCCCAAATACAACTGTTTTAAATTGTTTCAAATACTAAAATATCATTTTATTAAAAGTGTTTATAACATTAGGGATCGTAATTTAAAAGCTGATTTATTTTCTGAATAATTTAAAAGTACCTAAAAATATTACAGTATCTAAATCAATTCTAAAACGCTGTATAATACTATTCTCAAATGATAAATTTATTAATACGTGATAATTTCCGTCATATTGTTGGCACCGAATCACATTGATAATCATAGCATAACACAATTATATAGTAATAATATGATCTTTGGACTACAATGCGTGTTAACAGACCACACTACTGTGAGGTTATCGAGAACCGATAACGTGGAATATACAAATACATTAAATACCTAAAACAGTGCGCGAACCGCAAATAAATTATTGGCTAAGATTAACAAGCGTAGTACTTGTGGTATAGTAACTAATGACCCTTTATTTTTCATTAGAAATCTCGGCGATTGGATATAAATTAGCTGGGTAGAGCTCAGTAATTTTAAGATAATGATATTGTTAATCACTTTCTAAAGGTTATCTTACTTTCCACGCATTTGTGTAAATATTCCGTGGAATTGATAGAGGTGACCTTCGTTAGGAATTATTCCTATTATACGTCAGCATACTCTCGCACTATGTGTACATCATATATTTGTTTTGCTTCCCGCTAGTTTTTTCATACTCTGCCTTTGTTATACCTCGTAATACACAGCACGATTAAATAACATTTTTTGTTTCTAAAAGACATGGTCAAGCTAAGCAAGATCACCTTCTAAATGTATGTTAATAATCTACTTTCAGAACACAAGCGTATAATGCTACATAAACGATACTAAATCACACGAGGTTTATGATATTATAATTACAACACAAAACAAGACATGTGTAATGACAGATATTTTAGTATATTCGTAGCTTGTTAAAAGTGAATTAAGGTAAATCAGACTACAATCACGATTACTGACCAAAATGATTATTTTTGTTCTAGGTGGCGTTCGTAATCGTACGCTCAAGGAAGGCTTAAGCAATGGACGACTGGCAGATGGAACATAGACTATTTTAGTGGTTACACTTACGTTATATTGCAGTATAATGAACTGTTTGGAAACACGTATGAAACACAGTTTTAGAGATGTTGGAACAGGTTGCCTTTCTACCGACGTGGTTTCTCATGGCGTGGATAGGTGCTTGCGTTCTCTTCAGCCCTTTTGCAATATTCTTCGTGATATGCCTGCCACAGTTACCCCTTCTAGTAGTTAGGAGAGCCTGCCATATTCCATTCGAATACATATGATGGGAACATTAATGTTATAATAAGTATCCATAATATATGCTTAGAGATGTTTATTTTTTGTAATTTTTCATGTGATAGGTATTTGATAAGTTTTGTATAAAGTGTACATAATTTATAATGAATAAACATATTAATTGTATCTGTTATGCTTCGTTTATTTATATCACATTTTTTTATTTATAGACATTTATTTGCTTTCGGTAATTTTGAAGAAAAACCTCCAATTTCGCCTATTTACTTACATCCAATATGTATAATGTAAATCCGATAGAATGTCGATGCAATCTGTCGTGTTTACATTTTTATTTAACAATTACATGCATAACACATTCCAAACTAGGTACATTTAACCAACTGCTTTGAACTGAACAAAAGAAATAATGATAGTGATATTGTACGTACAATGATGAGTAAGCCGATGATATAAGTAGGCAATAATAGGTTTTTTTTTCAAAATGATAATATTATCTAAAATGTCGAACCTTAAATCGCGATAGCTCTACCTGACTCAAACAGAACAATGTAGCCATAAAAATTCTCATCCGTAAATCTATTTAAGTCGGCTAATAAAAGGTAAATCCACTGAATCGTAAAATATTTATTATTAGTTCATTGGGCAACAATAAATACATTAGGCCTCAAAAAATTAACATACTGCCATCTATAGGACACTTGCGTTTATACACTGTACACCCTTACTGCAACTAGACCGCTATGCACGCTTTTATGACATCGCTTACTACATAATTCGTACATTAAATCATAGATGGCGTTATATTACGTTTAAAATAATTTATTCAAGGACGTAATATAATTTTATAGTCTGTAATATTGTTCGTCTAGAACATAATTTAACATAGTAAAAGAAAAACACTTTCAAAGGGTCGAAGACGAAAACCGAAAAGCGCGGGAAACCTTTGAATTTGGCGGGTGTCTTTTTTCATCTTAAATTGAAAATAATTATTTTTATTCAGAAATTTAGTCAGTTAAGTTGTAAATTGTATATATTTTTCATTATTTATTTAATTGTAGTGTAGTGTATATAGAAACACAATAGAAACTGCTTCAAGCATAGACACAGATTGTTCAATTTCCAATACAAATAAAAGAAAGCGCATACGATTAAATAAGGTGTGCAAAACATGTAATAAAAAAAACGCAAAATGCAATGGCTGTAGATTCAGGTAGAAGTGGATGTCGTTGTGAAGACAGTGACGAAAAATCACTGAAAATCCATCACCTCTTATAGCACCGCATACACAAGTTCTTCCATCTCAGGCCTCCCAGTTACCTCCCAATATATCTGATAGTATTAGAAAAGAATATACTGCATTGGATGCTTCACCATTTATTATTCATGTTGCTAGGTCTAGTACAGGAGAGGTAACACAGGATCTTAATTTGCATCCAATATGCTTTGGCAGATTTTTGTATAAAAACCAGGTGCCAAACATAGTACAAGGCAGTTTGAAGCGTATCGGTCGCAACAAAATTTCAATGGCATTCACAAGTCACTCAGCTGCAAATTCTTTCTTAAAAACATCATGCCTTATTGGAAAAAGGTTATGAAGCTTTTATTCCATCTTTTAATGTTACCAGGATGGGGCTCGTAAGAGGTGTACCGGTGGACATGTCTGTAGAAGAAATAAAAAGAAAATATTAGGGTTCCATTAGGTTGTGGTGACATAATAAAAGTAAGACGCTTAAATTTTAAAACAATAGTGGATGGCTCTGCTACTTGGAAACCATCCCAGACTATAGTGCTTACTTTTGATGGTCAGGTCCTTCCCACAAGAGTATTTATGTGTTTTAATTCCCTCAAAGTAGAACTATACATTTATCCGTCAATTCAATGCTACAATTGTTGCCGGTATGGACACACTAAAGATACATGCAGATCTAAACCAAGGTGCTATAAATGTGGGCAAGGGCATACTGGTACATCTTGTGATTGCGACCAAGATAATAGTTATTGTTGTCTTTGTGGCGGCCCCCATATTGCAATTAGAAAGGTTTGTCCAGAAGCCAGTAGGCAGACAAATATAAAAAAGTATATGGCCCAAAATTGCGTTTCATACTCAGAAGCATCAAAGATACATCCTCCGGTGACAAAATCATATGCTGACACATTAAAGTTTACACCCCCATCTTCTTTTGTAGCCAACAGCCAAGATATCAAAACTCCAGCCACTCAACCATTGCACAGTAACTCTTATAAAAACTGTTTTTCTGAAGCCCCGTTCTCCGCCTAAATCGATACAAGGTTATGATCGTGCAGCCCACCAAGCTCTTGTGGGTGATTTCAACTCTCCCACTTATGCTGATGGGTGTGCACTTCCTAAAACTGGTACCCTGCCAGAACCACAATCGGTGGCTGATATTATTATAGCTTTAGTTTCATCACTGTCACAAACAATTTTACCGTCCAACGTTGCCCCTTTATTGAAAATAATAACTGACATATTTAACAATGGCTCACTTAGGCAAAGTACTACAATGGAACTGCAGAAGCGTAGTGAAGAACAAATCTGATTTAATTTATCTTATTAACAAATTTAACCCTTGTGTTATAGCTCTATGTGAGACGTGGTTAAAACCGGAATTTTGTTTTAAAATTCCTGGTTATTCCTGTCTCAGGGAAGATAGAGCCGATGGGTATGGCGGTGTTGCCATACTCATCAAAAAGTCCCTTAATTTTTCCCAGTTTGACTTACCATCTCACCATAATGATTTTTCCATAATAGCATCCATTGTTAATAATATTTGTTTTGTATCTATTTATATCCCGCGTCCGTGTCCTTCTATATTTAGAGAAATAAACAACATTATTTCTATTTTACCTAAACCATTTTAATGTTAGGAGATTTTAATTCTCATCATGAGTCATGGGGTTGTTCTACAACTAAAACTTGTGGAAGAGACCTTGTTGATATTATCGATTCTCATAATCTTTGTATTATAAACTCAGGTTCTCCTACCCGCCGTACCAACCCTGATGAAGGTCAAAGTGCCGTAGATTTAGCCATTAGTTCACCGAGCCTAGCTTCTTCTCTTACTTGGGAAACTCTCTCTTATTCTTATGGGAGCGATCACCTACCAATTCTGATTAGCTTTCCTCATAGCAAAAAGCCTTCTGTTTCGCGGTCACCACGTTTAAAATATATATTAAAAGATGTAGATTGGAATGAATATAAAAACGACTTGATAAAAAATTTCAAATCTTCCTGACATAGAAAATAATAACGAAACAGTGTGTTCTGTGGCTCTCGCTAAAGTAATGACGGAGGTTGCGGATGAGATATTTCCCATTAAAAGCACCAAGAACAGTAGAATTCCTTCTCCACCATGGTGGGACCGAGAGTGTACAGAAGCTGCAAAGAAAAGGAAAAGAAGCCGAAAGGGCTTACTGTCAAAACATGACTTACGATAATTTTGATTACTACATACTGATTTCTAAACAGACGAAAAATTTATTTCAAAAGAAAAATCTGAAGGTTGGAAATCATTTTGTCATTCTATTTCCCCAGATACTCGTCCATCTATGGTTTGGCGAAATATTCGAAGATTTCGATCAGCTTTTAGTGATAATTCCGTCTGTTCACTCTCGCCTTCCCTAACAGAAGATATTTTAGATCATTTGGCTCCTCCTACTGTTCCACAACAACTTTGTCCATCCGCAGTCCTGAAAATAGATGATGACTTAAACTCCCCATTTTCACTATCAGAGCTCAAAGGTGTTTTAACTAGCGTCAAAGATTCTTCCCCAGGTGAAGATGGTATTCCCTACTCTTTTTNTAATCTTAGTGAAACAGCATTACTTTATTTTATAAACATTGTTAATTCTATTATGATAACTGGTAACATACCTGCCTCATGGCGATCACAAATTGTATTACCTATTCTGAAACCTGGTAAAATTGCGTGCCAGGCCTCATCTTATCGTCCAATAGTTTTATCCTCCGTACTGTTAAAACTCGCTGAACATATGGTTAAAAACCGATTGGAATGGTATATCGAGGGTAACCGCCTTCTGTCAGATAGCCAATATGGATTCCGAAAAGGCAAAAGCACGATAGATAGTATTAGTATTTTGTGTCCGATATCCGCCTAGCTTTTTCTGAGAGCAAATCAGTGGTTGCCACATTTTTAGATATTAATTCAGCATACGACAATGTCGTTCCCTCCATTCTAAGCAAAAATGCATGATCTTAACATCCCCGGTATGCTATCTAATTTTATTACAAATTTAATAAGAGAACGATGTATTCATATTTGTCCAGATGATGCTACCAAATTATCTAGAACCGTATGTAGGGGGGTCTACCCCAGGGGTCAGTGCTAAGTCCCTTACTATACAATATTTACACATATGACCTGGAATCAGCTTTAAAAGTTCCGTAAAAATCCTACAATATGCAGATGACCTCCTTCTTTATACATCAGAAAAATTACTTCTAGTTCTTGTTCCTCATGTCATCAGCTATGAGATATTTAGAGTCCTGGATGACTCTAAATGGATTAGATCTTTCAACCTCTAAAAGCTGTTTAGTTTTGTTTACCAGAAAACGCCAATGTCCTTTAATAGAAGTAAAATATAAACATGTTATGATTCCGGTAAGACCGAAGTGAAATTTCTTGGTGTTTTATTAGACTCAAAACTTACAGGTTCTCAACATAGTGATTACTTAGTTACTAAATGTGAACGGAACTTGAATATTTTACGTTGTCTTACATGTGTGTTTGGTGGGGGGCGCATCCGTTTTCTTTACGACTTATATATAATGCATTAATTAGAAGTCTTTTAGACTATGGTACATTTATCTTGGAACCGGCTAATTCAGCAGCGTTCAAAAAACTTGATTTAATTCAGAACAAGGCTCTTAGAATAATTGCTGGTGCGATGAAATCCAGTCAATTAACGCCCTAGAAGTTGAGTGTGTAGAACCTCCTCTTAAATTGCGAAGAACAGTACTTGTCAGACAGATTTTTGTTTAAAGCCTTGCAATTTTCTAATCACGCTCTTTTTCCAATTCTTAATCTCTTTCTCAATATATTGCAACGTCTTCATCGTGGAAAGAAAAATCACTTCCTTGTTTAGTTATAAGTTTTCGTAAATTTATAAGTTTTCAAGCGCCACTTATAGATCAGTTTCTCTCCCAATTTTATGGTTGGGTTTAAATCACTTTTGCTTTCGCCGGTGATATGTTATTCCTTGGGCGTTGATAGAGACCCTAACACTAATACTCAGTTTAATGAATTAGTAAGCATTAAATGGCCTGATTCTCACCACATATTCACTGACGCATCAAAACACTCTTTGTCAGATTATACGGGCGTGGGCGTTTACCATACTGAGTATCACATTCTACAAAAATAAAGCTTCCTCAGAAACTTCAGTCTTTACAGGGAATGTTATGGAATATATAAAGCGTTAGAATTTATTCTTATTGCTAGACTTAGTAAAACTGTTATTTTTCAGATTCATATAGTGCCCTTCAGGCCGTTGAAAAATTTCCTTTCAAATCAAAATCCCACTCAATTGTGATAGCCGAATATAAGAGAAAAGCTCATAGAATGCCTTTGCAAAAACGTAATTGTAGTTTTATGTTGGGTCCCTGGTCATGCTAATATATAAAGGAAATGTAAAAGCCGACCTTTTGGCTAATGAGGCGATAACAAGTGGTGAGTATATATCGTACATAAATTATTGCAACGATCTGGCTGCACTTCCGAGTACTTTTCTCAGGGAATCCTGGGAAAAATGCTGGGAAGAAAGCAGTCAGATAAAAGGCAAATGTATTCGAAAGTCCAATTGGGTATACCGGAAGCCATGGTTTTGCAAATTAAATCTTGGTAAGCGATCTACTAGTATATTAATGAGAATGCGCTTGGGTCATGTGTGTTCGCCAGCTCACCTTGCTAGACTTGGTATTATTGGTGAGTAGAACTTTGTAGAATGCGGTGAAGAGGAGGGTGACCTCAATCATATCTTCTTCGCTTGTCCACTTTTTGATAATGCTCATTTTATAAGTCAACTCATTTCCTTTGGTGTTCCTTTTCTTTGTTGTATTTCTTCCCTCCTCTTATTTAATGTAAATATTTATAAAGCTATTTCCTCATTTATTGTACATAATAACATAAAAATATAGTTTGTATATACTTATTAATATATTGTATTGACGAATATTATTATTATATTATATCTTGACCAAATTTCCTGACTTAATCCTAATTCCGAAACCAATTTCCTTCCCTATAAATGTAATATGTTTCCCTAGCTTTATTGACATTGGCGTAGTACAGCAACATAGTGCTTGTAGCCATAAAAAAAAAAAAAAAAAAAAAAAACATAGTAAAAAATTTCTAATATTTATTTGGATAAGATTTTCCACCTCCTTAGCAATTTTATTCTGGGACAATGTTAAAATCGTATTC
>NC_051139.1:11238764-11261619 GCF_014839805.1 Manduca sexta
CATGATATCAGTGACGCATCTGTTTGCACAACTATTCTATGATTTGCCGTGTTCGCGTAACACGAACAAACTTATGTATAGTAAATATTTACGTTGTTTTTCCATCTTCGTCCGTTTGTATGAGGAACGACAATACAAATTACCGCCATGACAACTTGAAATATAAATTATGTAAAATTGCATTGTTTAAGGACAGGTCAAAGTATTTATCCTTTTAACTCTAAGTGACAAAAGAAACGTTAATATATGTGTAAAAAGGCTTTTCTTATTCCTACTAAAAGTGGTATTTTTTCTAATTACTGAATTGGAACCGAAATAATCCAAAAAGTTTTGAATTTAACTAGTCATCTATACATATAAAGTCCCCTTTTCTGTCTGTTTATATGTTATTGATTTTTTGAAATCTACTGAACGGATTTTTATGGAATTTGGTATGAAGATAGTTTTAGACCCTGGGAAGGTTATAGGCTACTTTATAACCCGGGAAAATATATAGCGGGTCCTTTGGAATTTATTAAAATTTAAATTGCTATCGTCGATATAGATTTACGCACTATTTCCTTGGGCTTGGCCACTGCTAGGTCTAAAGAGGTTATTGCTGATGATTCAATCGGTAGGTAAAAGAACAAATAAATTATATTGCAATAAAACTATATTTCAGATTTTATCAAGGATTATTATTATAATTTTCTTTCGACGTTTCGAAGACTTTGCAGCCTTTACGGTCCCTCTGCGTCCATTAATTATAATATAAAAAATGAAAAAAAGTTTTATTTCATGTCTCACATTCGCGTAAACATATGAAATCATTAAATATATTATCATTTGACTGAAAAAGACGGCAAATAACTAATTTATTTTATTTATCCAACTGCAATTGTTAATTTTGTGTTACATTAAAGCCCACTAACTTTAATACGGCTTTTGAAAAATCATTCTTCAAAATAATATCTATCTCAGTAAATAAACCTAATCATAAACAGAATAATATCTCGTAAAATTTTATTACTGTCTAGTTTTCGTGACAGTTTAATTGTTCTCTAAGAGGCTTAGATTTTATTTATTACTGAAAACATTTGATATACTTAACGTTTCCAGCTTTGCTTTGAATGACGAGACGAGGTTACCGTTCGCCTTATGGTAAGCAATACGACCGCCCATAAACAGTAGAAACATCATCCACGACCTTGAATTATAAAGTATTGTTTCATGCGAAGGTTGCGGCTGTATACACTTGCGCACCCCGCTATCTTCGATATTAGGGAGTGAGAGTCAAATGGCGTGGTTTTAGTCGGTAGGATGGTTTATACCGGCGAGTCCGGCAGAAAACCGTAAAAGGATTTCCCCGTGTTAAAAAATAAATAAAAAAGTGTTTTGGTATTCTACTGCGCTCGCTATCCTAAGACATGAGATGTTAAGTCTTATTATGTCTAGTAGTTATACTGGCTACAATATCCTTCAAACCGGAACACAATAATGACTACACACTCCTGCTTGGCGGCAGAAATAGACATTGTGGTGGTACTTACCCTGTCGAAATCTCCCATATGAGAGATCTACCTCCAGTAAACAACGGTTAAGGGTTCTAACAGGCCGGCATTATTGTATCGACTGTCGAGGGATAAACATCTCTCGTCAGTTGGCGTTCTATGGACCCCACTTCACTTTCAATCAGGTGTAGTAAGATTACTATGCCGTGCCCAAATACAAAAAAACAGTTTGTGTATTTACCTCTTCTACATAACTTTGACTTTCACTGATCAGTATGTTTGGTTGTAAAATTAACACGTTTCTGGTATACTGACGTCAGTCATGACTGACGTGAACTTGACACTTGACCCCGTCATTACAGAATGACTATAAGTTCAGTGTGCCATACGTAAACATTTATAGACCACAAGTATCACAATATGACGAAATTGTAATACAGATTACAGCTAGGTTTACTAGGGTTAAATGTATGTCAGGGCAACTTGCTAGCTATTCAAGGATAATGTATATATTTGCTAGTCTTGTCTTACTTAATGGTAATTGGGTTTATTTTGTTCTTGACTATTGAGATAAATTTGAGGTCTATTTGTGTAGCCATTTATAGAGAGGCTCATTTTGATGAATTCTGTTTAAACCACAATAAGACTGACAGTTTGCTTGTGTGGACAGCGGCGATAGTCTAGTTGGGAGTGGAACGGACTGCTGAGACAAATGTCCGCAGGTTCAAAACCCAAAGCACCACGTCCGACTTTTCTAAAGTAATGTGTGAATTATTTGTGAGTTATCGCTTGCTTTTAATGGTGACGAAAACCTCGTGAGGCAACCTGCATAATGAGTAGTTGTCCATAATAATTTTGAAGGTATGTGAATTCTATCAACTCGCACTAGGTCAGCGTGGGAGACCAAGGCCTAAACGCTCTCAGTAGTAGAGGAGGCCGTGCCCAGCAGTGGGACGGTAAATAATACAGGGCGGATATTATTATTATTGTATTATTATCCGCTGGTCTGAGTTATATATCACGTCTTATTTGAATTGTTTCACGCATAATATTAACTGCAGCGTATACTTATGAGAAGGAAAAGATCAATTTTATAAAGACACCGAGATTATGGTCGACATAACTTTCATTACTTTTATTTAGCAATGCATTCAAGATAATATAACGATCACTGAACACCAATAAATAACTTACATTACTTTAATATTTTTATTTAGCAATGCATCCAATACATAATGATGAACACCAATTCCCTTAGTCTTCTGGAAGATTCTTTCTGCATGTACATAAAAACATGGAAATCAAATTAAAAGCATGGAAACTTTGTTAATTCAATTGTAATGTAAGACTGTTGGAAGAAAAAAGTTTGCTATCGTGAACTGAACAGTGTATCAAAAGGAACAAAGGAGGTTGTGAAAATAATTATTTTACGACTTTCGTATTTTTATCTGGAACACAATAAAGTTTTTCTGTTAAGGCTGCATAGGAAGAGATGTTTTAAAATTATGTTGTTAATCGTTGTTGTTTGAATAATAAATACGTTAATGTAATCTTTTAGTCTTATACCACTTTAATGGGTGTAGCACAGTTTTTCTAAGCATGATGCAAAAGATTATGTTTTGGACTGAAATTCGTAAGAACTAAAGCGAGTTGTTTCTGTAACTAACTGTGATAAATAAAATATGCTAATAGATATAATGTGCATTTTTTTGGATTCGTGGGCCTCCACTAAATAGTAAAACTAGCATTCACAGCGTCCGATGTCGGACCGACAAATCTTTTTAGTACCTACAATACCTTCATCACATTAAGTTTTGTAATTATAAATTTAACAAAACAACGATCTTGATTGTTCTTGAAGACAATAAGCAACATCGCACCTTCAGCGATACAATTTTCATTAACTTCATTGTAACCCGCCGTACAGAAAATTTACACGTTTTAACCAATTTAGATAATGCTCCAGCGTAGATCTGCAACATTTCTCGCGAATAAAGAGTTAAAAATTGTGTTAACTGGCTATTGTTGAAAGGTCTGATGTTATCTACAAAATGGCGGCGTAAACCGTTCCATTTTATGTATTTAAATATTTCAATGCTATTGTCGATTGATTTGGATGTTGAGATGATAATCAGAACTAAATTGACTCCTATTTAACTCCATTCGACGCAGTAATTTGTTGATAGCCAAACCGATTTAATAGGTTAGACCCAGTGGCGTGCCTACCATGTCGGGTATGGGCAAGCCAAAGCAGTACAAAAAAAAATTCGTCTCCGTTTCACATAGAACTAGTGTTAAAAAAATTAGTTTTGGATACTAGACTAAATACCTTATAAGGTTCTTCAACTCAGGAGTACATTTCGCGCCTCTCGCCAGCTTGTTTTATGTTGTTGTTTTACATCATAACCTAACAAATTTACTTTCTTCTCGGCTATCAAACTTTCACACACTTGAAACTATTATAAGGTATCATTTCACTCATCTTCTTTATATTTAAATGTTTTAAATAATGCGAAAACACGTAATAAACACAAAAACTTTAAAAAATGTATCGCCGGCTCAATCAAAACAAACAACTAGTATTGCCAGTTACTTATCGCAAATTATACTCAAAATTTCTACTAAAATTATACGAAAGGTTTAATTAAAATACATATAATACATAAAAGTAATAATTATTATGTAAATAGAATTATGTTTATTCTAAAATCATTAAATATACATGAAAAATAAAAGATTATTCATCCAAATAAGGAATATTATTTAGAATAAATGTTTAATATTAGTAGAAGTGCAAAGACTTGGCAACACTGTTTATAAAGCATGGCTTTATTTCCAGTACTGATTGCTATAGAAACTTCTATAGCTATACGTGTTTGGTAGGATTTTATCCGTATTCAATCTATAAGTGTGAAAGAGAAAAATACCGGGCCAAAAGCCATAAAGCGGAGCGAGAGAGTGATGAAATATATTTTGTGCGCGTGTTTTATATTAAAAATGAAATGCGTGCATACTGATACGGTTTAGATGTGATATGTCTTAGGGTGTATTAGTGTGTGTGTAGGTGCTCTCGAGGAGAATCGGCTCGGTGCACCGACACTTAGCGAGCGAATTTTTATCTTTACTGTACCGACCGTAAAATTATGATTATTCTTCCATATTCCGTTTTGTGCAAAATAATTTTAGGGCAAGCCAGGCTTTTGGGCTTCTATGAAAGAACCGCCACTGGTTAGACCCACTAGTATTACGACGAGACAAGTTTTTGCCTTCTCAATCACGTATACGTTTTTCAATTGTTTAATTCCAGCCGCGCTATTCCACTGGGGACAACACGTTATAAGATGAGAATTCGTCCCCGCAGTTTAGATGTATTTAATTTTTTTATGGTATGATTTAATGAATTTTCTTCTTTGTGCAATAACCTTATGAAACTACATTTTACTTGTGGTATTTTTGGACTACTTCACACATCCAAGTCGTTAAATTTCTATAACTCAATAAAGCATAGATTTGGTTTTGTAAATACGGACGGCAGTCATTCAAATTCAATCAAATTCTTGCTTGACCTATAAACAAAAATACTGTTTTGAATACTTTGACTAATTTGAGCAAAACATGAAAAACGATGTTGACACTCACAAAATGATTTATTGTACGTTACACGACCCGAGATTGCATTATTATAATGTACTCGAGCGGTTCCATATTAAAATTTTCTTTTAAATTCTTAGAAGCGGGAAGTTTCATAAAATGCTTTATGCATTTTACGACACGTGAGAAAAGGTATGGCGAATTATATTCCAACAATGTGTTACGTTTGCATGAAAAGGAATTGCAACGATGTACTATGTAGATGAAGGAATTTTAGAGAAAAGTTTAGATTTAAGATGATGCAAGTCTACTGCTGAGCATATACCTCTAAAGATGTCCAGTCAATACCAGAGCAACCAGTTCGAAGCGGCCTGCATGCCGAAAGTTCCTGTGAACTTTATTCTTTTTTGATTGCTTTGAATGACGAGATGAGCTTACCTTTCGCCTGATGGTAAGCGATACGACCGCTCATAAACAGCAGAAGCACCATCCAACATCTTGAATTACAAAGTATTGTTTGGCAAAGTACTGCGCCCGCCATCATCTCGCCAGACATGAGATATTTAGTCTCATTATGTCCAGTAGTTACACTGGCTATAATGTTCTTTAAACCGGAACACAACAGTGACTACACACTGCTGGTTAGCCGTAGAAATAAGATACCGTCGCGGTGGTACTTACCCAGGCAGACTCTGATATAAGAGTGACCTACCAGCAGATCTTTACAAGATCAGATGTCCACCCTGTAATTAAGCTTTCAAAGCTTAGAGAAGAAGATGATAAAATTATGGTCAATCAATCATATATCATGGTCAGTGTCATTAACAATAACAAAGTCATTGATTTACCTTATGACGTTTGTGTTGTGGTAACGCTTATAGGTTTTACGTTAGATGTTATTTATACAATTCATTAATTTTTCTGATAGTAGATTTGCGTACATTATGACATATGTGTTGTGGAAACTCTTATGGGTTTGCCTATACATATGATTTTTACAGTTCTTGAAGCTATCTGTTAGAAGATTGCCGTCCATTTATTTGCTTACAGCGTGAATGTATTTGACCATGTTGATACTACTTACAATTAACTGACTGCCTCGGTGGCGGAGTTGTATTGCATGGCCGGTATAGTACCCTCTGAGGTCAGGGTTCGAACCCCGAGTAGGATGGTAATATTGGGTTTTTGTGCTAAATTTCAGCTCGAAGCTCGGAATTTGTGCCCGATAGGGGCATAGGCTTGCCTCTTATCAGATCATGGGACAGATTAATAGTGGATGATCTGATTGCATCTCTGCCTACCCCTTAGGAGATATGTGATATCCCCTTACGTGATTGTAAACCCGAACGATTTGTAGCGCGGGCAGATCCGGAAGAAAAAGCTAGTAACAATATTAAAGTCTGAAACGGATTGCTCTTTCAAAACATTTCCACAATGGCCCACGATGACGATTCCACAAAAGAAATTAGGTGGAGATAAATTGACAAAGTTTATCAAACAATTTTTCCCTCGCAATTTAAAGCATTACTGTTTTTTACTAAAACTAAAAGTGTGTTATTTTGGTGGTAGAATACTTGCGTAGGTACTTGTGGTAGGATCCTTGTAACCGCCCTGATAGCGACCATAATTGCGACCAGCACGGCATAATTATGTCGACTGGCAACGTAGTAACATCGTTTATCAGATAAAATTATAATTAGACTCCACTCCACTCACCATCAGGTGCAATGGAATAATTTTGCTTTGGCCGTATAAGAAAAAAATAACTAGCAAAAGTTTGTCAATCACCGTTAATTAAAACCTGTTTTACTAAAACTCATAGTTGTAACACAATATAAAACTATTAAAATGCTAGGAACAATAAAGAAAAAGTCTCATTTAAACAGGCACTTTGGAAATTTCAGGTGTTTTAAGGATCTATAATAAAAGATAAACGTTTTATGCTAATTGCTGTTCTGAAGGTAATAAAGGGATAAAAGGAACGATAAATTTGTTCTGCCGGCGAGTGTTAAACGGGCAGGTGAAAACTTTATTTGGTTATCTTTTCTCTAAGGGTGCGAAAAGGGTTTTGGGTCATTAATTATTTCGGAGATGGGATATTTGCTAAAGCCGTGTTAAACTTTATTACCTTTTTTGTACTTTATTGGTATTTCTACTGGATGTATTTTATATCTGCCCGATAGCGATTACTGTACACAAGGTGTTAAAACCCGCCACACTGGCTCACGTGTGTCACTTTCCAGGATCAACCTGTGTATTTTCCAACAGGTCAGCATAATTGTGTCGACTGCCGTGGTAATTATCTCTGGTCAGTCGGCATTCTATTGGACCCCTCCACTTATCATCAGGTGCAGTGACTCCTTAGCAGTGCCCGTATAAGAAAATCTTCATTGATAACGTCATCCTCGTCATCCTTGCGTCGTTATCCTCAGTTCTAAAGGTCGTGATCATATTGTATAGTGAGGGAGGTTGTCTTGGGAAAATTATATCTGCCGGTGGGCTTCCACGTCCTTCCAGATCAGATTTTTTGAGGGGATTTGGTCCTCACGGTTACTCGGTACCGCTTCATGTGTATGGCCATAGTGTCAGATTATTTCCCGCCACCAAAGGCTTGGCGTTGATCTTTTACGGCAGGCCTGGCCAACCTTTCTCTTGCATCTGAGCTTGATACCAGCAGAGTTTGATAGATAATGATAATAATTGATATTACTATTTTCGTTCCAAGTCATTGTCTCACAACTTCTAGGTAAATGCTACTCGTCATATAATTGTAAAAGCCGATCAAGAAGTGACAATGAAAATCAAGCTTAAGTATGTTATAGTAGGCTATAGGTTAGGTAATATAATACATAAATTTTATTCTTTTGGATTGAACAAATAATAATGACTTAAATGAAATACATTTTACAAGACCCAACTGTATTTACAGATTTGATTTTATAATAATTCTAAGTTCTCGATTTAAAACTAACATAGAATATATCATCAAGAGCTCCAACATATAGCACCTGTTCAAAGACAGATTAATAACTAATGGAATCCAAGTAATTCATACTTAAGTCCCAACCCTTATCAAAACCAACGGCGTCTGCTATCACTTTAAACACTCAAATAAGCTCAGTTTATGTAACCTACATTTCAGAAGGCTTGAATCCCTCGCTTGTGTAGAGGCTCCTTAATTTCGTCATTCTTCTTGTAATGTAAACCTTCACAGAAAGAAACAAAGTTCAAATTACAGTGTACGTTTACTGTCATTTTTAATATTCATACAATGAGACACATCTTGCCTCGTGCGCGGCTCAAGTAATTTAAAGTCTATTGTCGTATAATTATATTACGTGCTCAGAATTCGTGGTACTTTGAGAAATGATATTTCCTAATAAACATAAGTGTTAATTTCGCTTAAAGCGTCAGCACTTGGCTTGACTGCATTGTATCCTTCTGTTGGAGAAAAGGCAATCAGTAACCATGACGTCATGTAAAGAGGAGTTTGCAAAACTAGACACTAAGTACATTCTAATACAGTACATTACATGCTTGAAAGTGTTTGATGGGCTGACAACACATTGGAGAAGAATAAAAGCAAAGATTAATTATTGTGAGGAACTGAAGTGATTTTGATTAAAATAAAAAGAACTATCACTGACTACAAAAATACTTTCAGTAAT
Organism: Manduca sexta; assembly: GCF_014839805.1. NCBI lineage: Eukaryota > Metazoa > Arthropoda > Insecta > Lepidoptera > Sphingidae > Manduca > Manduca sexta. The sequence goes on from NC_051139.1 coordinate 11,247,514, forward strand.
ATTTCACCAACTAATCGACTTACATGACTTGTTAATGACCTACTTACTGCGGTCTGTCAAACAGTTAGTTTTATAGCAAAAGGTGTCACAAATTACCTCGCAGGTATATTTTTATCCTTACATTATTATTTTCTCTTGATGATATAAAAAGCAGTGATAGCCTAGTTGGGTGTGAAATGGACTGCCGAGACGAATGTCCGCAGGTTCAATCTCAAAGGACCCATACCTCTGAGTTTTCTAAAAATTATGTGTGTATTCTTTCTGAATTATGGCTTGCTTTAACGGTGAAGGGAAACATCGTGAGGAAACCTGCATAAGTTCTCTATAGGAATTTTGAGGGTGTGTGAAGTGTACCAATCCGCTCTAGAGCAGCGTGGTGGACTAAGGCCTAATCCCTCTGAGTAGTAAAGGAGGCCCGTGCCAAACAGTGGGACAGTAAATAATACAGGGCTGATATAATAGATGTGATGATATATCAAGACTAAAATATCAATTTTACATATAGTATACAACAAAGTATTTGCTTTAAATAAATGAAATATCTATAAAAGCGGATATTCTGAATGCTTAAAACTATTTTCAGGGCGTGAACGCAACCGGATGAGATATAAGGAAGAATATTAAATTTCTCCACAGCGTCGCACGCAGACATTTTATATTTATGTGATTATACTTCTCGGCATTTCGCTGTTTTTTATCCTTTTGATAATACTAATGTTCAGTTCTATCAACAAAATAAATTCAGCAACTGCTAGTCTAATGCGAGATGGTGGATCTCTTGTACTTCCTCTATTAGTCAGTAAAATGCTACACATGCAGGAATATTTAGCTCTAAAATATACTTTTAGGAGTTATGCCTCCAAAACCAGGTATTGGTAGTTTGCATGTCGCCATTTATTTGTACCTTTCCAGTTTTAGAGTTGTCTCCAAAACCATTAAATACCTATTTGAAGAGTTACACATTATTTTATTGTAATTTTTCCATGTCTTCATATAAGATTTCATTGTCGCCATTTATACAAGTAAACTTTAAGTGTTCATTGTTAAGTAAAATCGACAGTTAATCTTCCAAACAAGTTGGAACAAGTGCGAGGAAGGAAGGAGTGGCTTGGAAGGGTTCGAAGTTGTCCAAACTATTGATCAATACCATATTGTTACATCGAAACTCAGTTTACGTACGTGTCTGACAAACTGATATTTTGGGATTTAGACTGTACGAGAGATGTTGCTGCATTGCGGTGAATAGATTTGTCTGTATTGATTGATACAGTTGGTTTATATTTTAAACAATTCTTTCGCTGATGGTGGATATATTTTATATCCGCCCGGATAGCGACCATAGTGCACAAATTAAAACCCGCCATAGTGGCACAAATATGTCGCGTTCGGGATCACCCTGTGAGTGTCTGGTGTCGACTTCCGAGGGTAGATAATTTCTCGTCAGTCGATTATTGGACCCCACTCCACTTACTATCAGTGGGGTCATTTTGCCGTATTCGAATAAAAAAACTTAAATACAAGCAATTAGGTCATTTGGTGTTTATTTTCACCACAATTCTAAAGGAAACGATCAATTTGTCGATTCTAAAAATGTAAGCATTGGGATTCTTTTTGTTTTTCGTTGGTTCTTATAACAGTATAATAGCCAAGCTGATCGATGCCGATGAATCGTATAAGACTGAATTTTATAGACGAAACGAACTATTTTGATCATAATAGGTAGTCATCTCTGAGTGTCTAGTAGTGGCGAACTGTCCATAAAAATCAATTCCTGCCGTCTTCCATTTTAGGTTTATTTACGTTTGTCTTAGTTTTTGTTTTCTGTTAAGTTAGCCGCAATGTTAACAAAAGCATTTTTTTGCCTTGGGGTACTTTTGAAAAATTTCACCTTTCCCCACTGGTGCCATGCTTAGTAGAAATGCCTGAAGTGTCGAAATTAATTTTAAAGTATGGACCATCTACTACTAGACTGTGTTGTTGATGGTTGCTATAAATTTATAGACAGGCGTAACTTACTCAAGCAATGTACTCACCTCCTCATATGGTTGTATAAAACCATACAAATAACACAATGCATGCCTTTTGCATAGTTGTATTATGTAAGCGATGTGTCTACCGCGCTGAGGTCTCGGGTTCGAAACCCAGTAAAGTGATATTAAGTTTTCTGCGATATCAGTCTGGGTGTGTAATTGTGCCCGGTAAATGGCATGAGGCCATCCTTAATTGGGTCTTCTCCTCTATCCCATGAGATCGAATACAGCTGGCGAAATATGAGTGTCATGGCAGTGCCTACTGTGGAAATGCGCGATGCTATACAGGGTCATTTTGTCAAATACTTGTCTACATAAAAATACTATACCATAAGCTATCCTAAATCCTAACCATATATATATATATATATATATATATATACTATATATATATACTTTTATATATATATATATATATATATATATATATAAAAGTTAACGTTTCGAAAAAATAAATATTAATAAAAGATAATTTTAATTTTACATGCCCTTAAGCCACTACACAACGAAGAGAATTTGTCGGGGTAACATTTTGTCCGAAATACACACACCTTATTCGCACTAAAGTACAAAATTATGAAATAACTAAAACTGGAATTTTTGGCGAATATATTTGTTATTCATAAATTATTTTCGACTCAATGTTAGCAGAGTTAAAGACAATTTCATTTAGTAACGCAATATCATTATGATCCTATATCACGCTGTTCTTAAAGAAAAAATGTGTCAAATATCCCGCACGATATTTCATCTCAATTACTATGCATTGAGATCGTTTAATTTCCATACTTGGGCCCTGCCGGAGACAGGCTTGTAGTTACCGAGTGTGAAATTAATAAGACTGAAACTTGAGCAAGTTCGTCAGCATTATTGAGTAGGACAGTGGTAGTACAATGTTACTATAGAATATGAATAGTGGCCCAAGTAAGTGTGTTGCGTTCCGGTATATTCGGTTCCAACAGGCCGACGTAATTGTGTCGACTGTCGAGGGGTGATCATCTCTCGTCAGTCGACATTCTATTGGACCCCACTCCACTTACCATCAGGTGCAGTAAGATCATTTTATATTGCCCGTATAAAAAAAAAAATATGGTCTAAGATTTATAGCCGAGAACGAGTTAAGTGCGCGGATGTTTGGTGTTGAGATGTTTTGTCTATTGCTTTGTTTATCTGCGAAACGTTCCGTATGTTTAAAGCCTTAGGGGTGATGTTGCAAATTATGTCTTCGTAGCCCGTTCTGGGGTTCACAATATTAACTAAAGTTACACATGGCGACAATTCATCATAATAATTTGATATAAGCAGTCCAGTTTTGGTGCGAGGCGGCATAACTTTGGTGACTGTTGTTCATTGCTCATTATCTTCTGGATTCAAATTCTTATTCGTACAGCCACCAAAGCAGCTGAACAAAATTAAAATTCAAATTGCCTTTAAATTTTTGTGTCCGTATCAATAATGGTTTTATCTTAAGCCAAATAAACTTCGACACTTTATTTTATATAAAGAAAAATTTTTGATTAAAGTTAATGTGGAGAAGCGTTTTGAAATTTTGAATTTTTTCAGCTAATTTGTGGTTGACTGTACATTATACGTTGCCATCTGTAATATATAGGTACTCACTCTTTATAGGTACTACTCACTTTCAATAGGTCGATGAGGAAATCTTTGGGGAGGCCCATGTTCAGCAGTGGACATCCTGCGACTAATGATGATGATGCACTCCTTATACTATCACTACATAGTATAAAACAAAGTCGCTTTCTCTGTCCCTATGTCCTTTTATATGCTTAAATCTTTAAAACTACGCAACGGATTTTGATGCGTTTTTTTTAATAGATAGAGTGATTCAAGAGGAAGGTTTATATGTATAATAACATCCATTAAATAGTGGAGAAATACTGTTATTTTTTTATATTATACCCGTGCGAAGCCAGAGCGGGCCGCTATGTTTTATATACAACGTTCACAGTTTTTCTGTAGTGTATTTAGTATCAGCATTGCACCTGTGCGAAGCCAGGGCGGGTCGCTAGTAATATATAAAGGTGAAATGAATGCCAAAGACATTGTCTATTAGTCTACCTTTGGGTGACGTAAATATGAAATAGTATAGGTAGGTAAACTAAATAATATTATCATAAAACATTAAAAAATCTGTACGATTAATAAATACCTGAAAATTTTATTCCTTTGCTTGTTTGTTCCAACACGCAAGTATTCACAATCATTCTGAATTCATTAACCGCTAATGTGGTCCCATCCGGAACCCGGACTTGAATTTACGAGCATAGTGGTTCTACATTCTGTGCGTATCCCATTCAGGGCCCCGATAAAAGTGTTAAAGTGTAACAGAACGTCCCATTAGTGGTCAATTTATAGTTTGTTGTTATTGTAGGTCACGTGCGACGTCTCCGCACACAATTTGCGATAATTTTCCGCGAAGTCGCTAGTGGCTTTTTGTGTACTTACGAAGTTTGAGACAATCCATACAATTATGTGATGTAGTTTGTAGATATAATTATCACTATAGCATACCTATTGCATCACATGACACATATAGGTAAGAGCGAAAACAAGCTGCTATATCTCATTTTCGTATAATTATTATGAATTCCTTCCACGAATTGTTAAACTAACAAACTCTTGTTCAGTTCAGCAATTAGTTAAAACAAATGTCAATCAAGCTATTGATTAGTTTAAGGGCCGGCGTAGGTATGGCGGAACGCAGCGCAGAGAATTTGTGCTGTCTAAATTTATAGGCATTATCTGTCTGCGCCGGCCCAGAAGAGGTTTGGCCAATCTGGTGACAGCCGGATGTATATAATTAAGTTTTAACATATATTTGTTTGAAAATTAACAGAAAACTAAAATAGTATTTAATAGTTACAACAAAACTTAACTAATTTATAAGAAAACAACAATTAATCAAATAAGCAAGAATATAAAAATATAGCTAGCGATATTTAACGATTGGGAAAGTCCGTCCGAACGAAAGCAAAAATGCAAGTCAAAAGTGTCTCGCCGACGCAGTGGTCCGCGGACCAGCCTTGCCGGTGCAGTTTCGCGCCCTTTTTCTTTCTTTTTTCGTAAGACTGACCACAAAACTCATGTCATTATGACGTTGCAGCCACATCTCCCGCTTTTATTATTTTGCTAATTATAATTTAACACGGACTATTTAGAGTAGTTAACATGAATTTACTCTTCTAGATATAGAACTAACTCTTTTTTTCATAAAATTTTCACGAAACTCAACCTTCTTCCACTAATATAATTGAGTTTATTTTGTTTTGTTTTGCATTGTTGCAGCGCTGATCCGAACTACAGGTCGGCGGTGATCAACACAAACGTGATAGTAAAGCATACAGGAGAGGTGACGTGGCTGAGCCACGGGATATACGTGTCTGTCTGTGACATTAATGTGGAGCAGTTTCCTTTTGACGTACAATTGTGCACTATGAAATGGGCGTCATGGACTTACGACGGATTTCAGGTAACGTGTTATGAAAATGCTATTGTTTGTATGCTACAGTTGTATATTGTAGTTGACAGTCGAGAGAAAATATGTGGAGAGGGTTTAATGCATTTGAAATATCAGGTAATTATACAGAATATATAAATATCCTAAGTAGTAGTAGTAGTATATGTAAATGTATTAGCGATTTTGTGTTTAAACAATATTGTTCAAGTATCCTTAAATGTCTGTAGATTTATCCTATTATTACTATCGAAATAAATTACCAGTTTATTAACCAAGAGATGTAGAACATACTAGATGAAGTTTTTGTGTTCTTCGACATCTGCAATTATTACTTAGTTAGAACAAGGATATTAAAAATATTAAATGACTCAATAAAAGTCAACTTACAATAAAAGTAACAACATAAGTATAAATTTCATATACCCCTCAAAAATTTGAATATTTTTAATGAACTACAATTGTCTTCCGACGGTAGAATTCAATATGTTATTGTAAAATACTAAGTGCAGGTAGAAGCTCGTATGTTTACTCGTGTATCGTTACACAGAATCATTAAATTGAAAAATCCATCAAGTTTTCTTTTTTTTGTTCCTTTTGTTTGCTTAATCCTGCATTAAACCTACAAAGTATGATAATATTTGGTAAATTGTTCTTGAAAGCTTTTAGGGAAAAACAATTCGAGTAACAAAATATGAATAAAGTGCATTAAACTGATACCATTTCGACGTTATAGTTATCCAATAAGTTTAGAATTTGGATTTAACATACTTCGTCTGCAAAGTTTTTAATAATATTGAGTAGTGAAATATGTTTTCAAAACGAGTGCGAAGTTTATCCGAAGACGTATGCAAAGATATTATGCAATAATGCTGTCGATATCTAAGGGAATGTGATTGGAAATGTCGTATTATAAAAGATATTTCTGCAAAATATTTTCTTGCAAAATAATTTTATGGAATAGGTGATCGTATTGCTAACTTGCAAATATCTATGTTTATGGGGTGACTATTTTTAATCTTACTTCAATTGTATTTGGTCTATGAGTACTGTCTAACGGTTGAGATCCTACCCAATTACTTATTCAATACCAACGGAGATTATGATATATACCTTTTTATGTAGAGAATTTGATAAAGGTTTTAGTTAGGAGTGGGGAATTAAATAAAAAAGATAGGCCAATAAACATTTCTTATTTAAAGTTATAGAACGATAAGTATCATTTGAAATAATAGTAAAAATATCACAAAATATTCACTTACTATGTTTACATTATAAAGTCGATGAACTTTATATTATTCTGTGAAACGAACAACAGGTATAAATATTACGTCACTATTCAGACTAAAAAATCTTGATAGTTTCGTAGCATAAAACCTAGAAGATGGCATGGATTTACGATTGACTAAGAATAATGAAACCTATATTTAAAAGCTTAATGTCAGTTATAAGACGGAACAATGGTATAAATCTCTCATTATTTAAATGGAGTCAAAATACAAAAATGCTGAATGTAAATCCAACGAGCCGGAAGGTAGGACAAAAACAACGAAGTCGGGTCAGGTTTTCTATAACACTTGGTTTTAACAAGGTGCGCCTGTATTAAAGGAAAATAGACCAAGTCATTTCGATATACTTATCTCAAGTATATTTCTATTAAAGCTTTTTCATTTAAAAATAGGAGTTCAATGCCTATGAAATAAAGAGTTAAACACAATTTCCTTGTTTATAATTTTTATTCAAAAAGGAAGTGATTGTCAATTCGACGTTGATTTTTTAAATGTTTGTTACCCCAGAACTCGGCAATTTCTGAGCCGATTTGGATTTTTATTGTTTTGAATACTCGTCCATACTTATAAAAACTTTATGATGCCCCTATCTGCACTATCTCACTGCTAGACATATAAAAATCATCTAGTGATCAACAGATCACTTAAATCCGAATTTCCGACCTTGTCGATCGAAGGGTTAAAATCGTAACATATTATTTGATGCGAAACGGTAGTAAATACGGAATTCCTGTATTCTTTCACTGGTATCCTAGGTATTTCGTTTTATCACAATACGAGATCAGGTGTTGAGCGGAGCAAAGCGCGAGCAGCACAGCGGGAATGCAAAGCATGGAATTAAATACCAAATGAGATACTTATTGATGTGTCGAGTTATATAAATCACTAGCCTTTTTACGTGACTCTCGCCGCTATTCACATGTAATATTAAGGATATTCGGCTCTGCATTATGTTTCAAATAGGTAGAGTAGGTATACGATGTTACTGTTTATCTGTACTTATTTCAAAAAGTATAAATCGAATGTCAAGAAAATCACGACTATATTATTTTTAGATAATTTTTTGTACCTCTGTAATGTTATTATACAGGGGTCCCACAAAATAGTGTCAAGCGGAGGTCGGAGATAGAGCACCCTTGGGGTATCCGAATCACCCTCATGTATGTTCTGCGATTTTTCATAGTTTTCGAGTTATGAATATTTTTTAAATTTTTGAGAATTTTCGATTTGAACAATGAAATGTATTTTTTTTACAAAAAGTGGAAAACTTATTCAAGATTTTTTGTGGCAAAAAAATTTTCATTAGTTGTATTTTTTGGAGAAAAACAATCAACTTCATAACTTTAATGAAAATTATGAAAATGTTGGTGTAAAGTGAAAAACTTACGTTCTATGAATAATGACTTAAATTTTCTTCTTTAAATAAAAAATCTAAACAAGTGACTTCGTGGTTCTAAGATTTGTCAAAACTTCTCCAGACTCTCGACTTACATATTCTTAAGAAAAATATAGCTCTTAGGGGGCTATTTTGGCTAAAATCAGCCTTAAAAGATTTATCAAAATGTATCATATCAAATAAATGAAACTTTCCAAATTCAAATTCATAAAACAAAAGAAACAAAATATTGTCTTTTAAACATTTTTTATTCAGTTATAAAAAGTTGCAACTTCAATGTTTAATGCCGTTGTTGAAAGACAATAACTTAATTACAATTAACGCCTTTCGAAATAAAATTCAACCACAAAAGAGAGTAGTACAAAATTTGTGAAAGTGATTAATGAAAGGGATGGAACGTAATAAATTTGAGCAAAAATATTTTTTGTCGATATTCATAAAACGAATGAGGTTGCCGAACTGGGCCCAGATGGTACAAGTTTTGTAATTAATTTATATTCTGACGCTAAACTTAGCGTTGAGAACTCTTTAATTGTAAACCAATTCTGTTATAGCTAAATAATAAATAATGTTATGTGTTTAGTGCTATAATTTGATAGAGTGTTATTAAGGTACGGGTGAATGGATGCAAAAATTGAAAATATATTCCCCGATACAGCGAGAGTGTGCGCGGTTTATTTGCGTATTTGCCTAACTCAAAATGAATAAAAGCGTGAGTTAGTAAGTAAATTTATACTATTGTCTTAAAATTTAGTGCTACATTACCTTCGTGCAAAAATTCTTAATTGCAATTATATTCATATATTCCACTACAGCAGCAAATTGTTGTTGAAGTAGTTTTTGATTAAATTGCGAAGTAATATTTCTGAAATTATAATTGGTAACATGTTTTTTATACAATGAATTCAATAAATCATACTTATTGCGAGAAGAATTTTATTAAAACAATACTTATGGGTAATACACATTCATGTATATCTAATACTTGACTAACATTAGAATTTACTTTAACACGATATACCTATATAAATAAGAGAAATTCTTTTGACTATAAAAACTATAAAGTAAAATTTATGCAACACACTATTCTAAATAGGTATGAAATGACAATACCATAAATTCTGTATTGAATATTTTATTGGCTAAATATTTTTCATTTCATTTATATTCATCTTTCACAATTCATAGACCTAAAACATTATATTACTGAATTCATAAAGTTTGAATGGGAAATAAAATAGGTATTTTCACAGTAATTTAATCTATCATTTAGTTTAACGAATAATCCATAAAGCGTAATCAGAAATTTTTTTTTGTTTCCCTTCTAGAAGCTGTAATAAGCGCATTAGTAGTATATTATGTACTATGCAGTACATAGCCAGGGTTAGAAATTGCATAAAAATACACATAACATTATGCTTCAAACGCATGGTAGTGTGTGTTATCTTTTGATTAATACAAAATTTTACGGGTTAATGAATTGGTCCATTTTTCAGATAGATCGAAAAAAATTAGGATTGTTTATAGAAAAAGGTGGTATGTCTTGTAATTTTTTATAGAACTTAATTATTTCACATAATTATAGTTTTTTTTTGGATTTACTTCTATAATATGCAACACACATATGACGCCTTTATCCTGTGATGTAATAAGGGGCAAGTCCATTCCCATGTAGGTCATAAATTCCATGTTGCAGGACGATACTAAGAATAAAAACCTAATATTGCATTTCCCGACGTGGGATTTGAACTCAGAATCTCTGAACAGTGATCGTGCTGTGTAGACAATACAACTACGCCACCGAGGCAGTTTATAATACTGTTGATATAATATAAATTACGACTAAAACCACTGCTTTAGTAATCTGCTCACATAATAATACAATATAAACATGTGTAATTTCTTCGAATATAAACTATTAGGTTTAAATTGTTGATCAAAGCAGAGAAACAAAAATACTTTAAGACATTGCAATGCAATAGCATTTTTAATTAGCTGACTAAATAAGTAACGTATTTTCAAACTCCGAACTAGTCCATTGAAAAGTTACATTTGGGGTTGCGTTTTTAGAGGACGCATTTTTTTTTAGAGAGTGTAGGAGGGGTCAGTGTAAAGCTAAAATTAAGTTTGTGGGGTCGCCACCCTTGTCCCATGGTCGCCATCTTGAAAATAGGGGTTGAAATGGTTTTTACGATGTATCTCTTAAACTATTCATCTGACAAAAAAAATTTAAAAACATTTTTTGTTGCAAATTAAATTCTCTACAACTTTGGTCAGTAGTAACTTTTGTCGTAGAACTATAAATAAAAAGTTATAAGCGAAAATGTTAATAAATTCAATGTTATGCATTTTCCATTGCAACGTCATTAGAACGTGTGTTTATAAGGTTCATAATACTTTTTTTTGTACTCTCATTACGTACAACACAAACCCGTGGTTGTCGGCTTGTACTGGAATTACTTGGATCCTGAATCGTTTTGGCACAGATGAAGCAATTGTTCACAAAATCAAAGTCTGGCTCTGGAGCTTCTGAAACTGACGATAAACTACTGGAGCTGCTGCTGCGACGACGAACAACATTATCGGTTCGATTGTCCACGTAATAACAATAAACCGCAATAGGGACACTAACTTCCGAAACATTTCGTAAAATTGTTTTGTGAACAATTGCTTCATCTGTCGAAGCGATTCAGGATCAAGTAATTCGCGTACAACCGACAACCGCGGGTTTTTGTGTTTGTATAATGAGACTACAAAAAAGTATTATGAACCTTATAAACACTCGTTCTTATGACATTGCGTAATACTTAACATTGAATTTCTTACCTAAACTTATAACACACATTTATATTACGACAAAGTACTACAAGTTATAGAAATTTACACAACAAATGTTTATAATTTTTGTCAGATAAATAGTTTAAGAGATACATCGTAAAACTATTTCAACCCAAGATGGCGGCCGTGGGACAAGGGTAACGATAAACTTGGTTTTAGCAAACTGACAAAAAAATTGCGTCCTCTAAAAAAGGTGACTAAAAATGTAACATTTCAATGGACTAAACCGGAAAACCGAAAATAGAACACAATCAATCGGTGCTGTGGTTTGCTCGCAAATACCAACCTGCTACAGAATTCATTAGTGCTACAAAGGTTTAATCATCATATATTTTTTTATCTATGTATACAACAAAAACGTGAAAATGACCCCCATTTTTTATATTTGTGTATATATTATAGTATGTAATATAATTATTCAGAGAATACATTAAACTTTTGTAACGCTACGGTACAACTCTAAACTCTAACATTAAATATATAATATACATCGTCAGCATCTATATGCTAGGGAGTTATATGTGCATTTCTAGTTAATCACAAATGCGAAGAATTTATGATGCACTAAGTGGAATATATTTGAATGAATTGTAAAACTAAACACATTCAGTATGTATTTGTTGCGTAAGGTCATGTAATTAAATTAGCAGATTTCTGTCAGGTCATATTGTTTTTAAGTCTTCTATTGAGTCAATAAATAACCTTAGTTAATACAATTATGATGCATAAATGTTCTATCCTCGCCAACATCTAGCAGAGAGCAGCTAACATATAGCCGAAGCTCCGTTGGGATTGCGGGATCTGTGCTTACTTCCACGACAAACATTTTAATTTGTCCGACGTTTTTTCTTAGACATCTTCAAGAAAAACCTGTAAAGAAAAATACCCTAACAGCTATTCATCGTGAAAAATAAGAAAGAATGTCGTACATAATCTTGGCCGCAGGGAAGATTTCTTTGAATACAAAAGATCGTTACAGCTGCTTTTCATGCATATGAAAAGAGTTATATTTCATTGGTTCGTGTACTCATGACCACAAAGATTCAATATGTGGAACTTTATTTTATACTAACTATAGATATGTTTCGTGTCGTACGTTCGTGTATAAATTTTGTCTTAGTTCTAACCTGTTGCACGTCTTGGCACTATAAATGCAAAATTAATATTTGATATCAGTGATTTGGAATATATGTACAGTGTGCCATATAGTAGTTAAAAATCAAAATTTAAAATCGCCTATGGTTCTTATAAAATAATATTTTCTGTTTATAAATATAAAATAAAAGGAATTTACTTCACACAAATAAAGAAACCGTTTTATTAAACTTAACGCCTATAGGCGATTAGGAGTTTTTTTTTTGTTCGGCTCCTTATGTGGGTGACTGTACGTAAAAATATTCAGTAGGTAATATCAAACACAAACATGAATAAATCACTCATGATTGAAACCTCTGCATTTTGAGAAAAATATTACCATCCAAAATGTCGGAAATAGTTAAGAAATTATAAGTAGAAAGAAGTTTTCAAACATTCATTATTCAATTATTTTTTTGTTAATAGTTGTACTCATAATTATAAATTATTTAACTTTAACGTAAATTAAAATAAAAACCTAAAATTAAATTGTATTGTATCTTAACATTTATCCCGCGTATAACTTGGCCACTCACATTACAAGCAAAATAACTCCCTAAAAGTTAATATTTTACCTTTTTGTAAACACGCTATTCGCAACATTGCGTGAATTTCCCTGCGTGGAAATTATCATTAGAACTCTTATAGCGGCCCATATTTTTCTTTCCCAGAGAGAATGAAGCCGGAGAACACTGTTATAAGCCGCATAAACTTTTCATTTATGTTTCGGTCTACTATTTCAATTGAAGGCATAATACAACTCTCATTGTCTTATTGTTTTTATGTATTTAATCTAATTTATATTATGTTTTAATGTTCAATAGTTTTGTTTATACTAGATTTAAACATGTACTTTTAAAACTGAAAATGAAATATTATACGTCGGTGATTTTAGACTAATTAGAAGATCAATAAAAAGCGGATATGATTTATTTTTGAATCATCGAACATATATTTGATTGCGAAGAAAAACTTCGCCAAAACAATAAGTTAAGCCGAGGTTTTCTGTTTGTACAAATATACCCAAAACTGTAGAGTTAGAAGAAATTTCATTTTTTATAAACTCTTTATTACTTATTCTTAAGGATTTCATGTCCAACTAGCACATTTTATATATTCTCTTCATTTTTGTAATTTAATGGGATTACATGATTACATTAATAACATTCAATATTTAAATATTCTATACATATGAAATTGAGGTTGATTACGATGAGATTTACTGCCGCTAGGTTAACTAAGATTACACTAATTTACGTTAGGTAGTGTATGTTCATTATTCTTAGGCCTAATCCCATTGTTTTGTTATAAAATGCCCAAATGTACGTTATTTGATTATATTGTTGAAAATAAGGAATTATAAGTAAGCATGGTATTGATGTCAATATACTTATACATACACTCTCTCTCTCCTGCATATAATTAGAGCCTGTTCAATTAATACTTTGGGTTAAATTTTATTCGAAAGTCTCTTAATACGGTTTTAAATCAGACTTTTCACGAATACATTTCTATTCACGCTGCAACTGAAATACCCACACGGTAATGAAAACGAACTAAAACTATTGAACGCATTCGATTCCACGTCCCCAAGCTCCTCTAGAATCTACACTTTAAATGAACTTTAAGATTTTTCATTTCGTTTTCTTTAAGTTCAATTCGACGAGGCATTTTATTTGAATCTTATTAAATATTTATAGCTCGTTTGCTAGAACATTTTAAAAAGCATCTGAGAAGCCTAATTGTTTTTTTTTATATAACAATCTCGGATATTGCAATTCTAATTTTCATTTAACAAGCCTTTGTAAATTAGTTATGTTTATTATTGCTTTACAATGACCTTAAAGGTCAAAGTTATTTCATTTAAGATAAATTAATTAATTTAAACTAGTGAGTAGGACTTTAAAGGCTTCAAACATCTTAAACTTTAATTGCCGACGTAAG
>NC_051139.1:11262119-11308915 GCF_014839805.1 Manduca sexta
TTAACCTACGAAGAAACTGAGAATACCTATCCTTCATGGTAGTAAATAAAACTTATATTTTTTTATTATGGGTATAATTTAATTTATACGAGTACCTACATATGTTTGTTATTATTATTACTAGTGGATAATATTTCCAGGACAATAGCGCTATAAACCTAAATACAGATCCTACCTAGTTCGGCCACAAGTACTCCTATATTTTAAAAAAATGTAGTACTAATACCCCAAAACTCAGACTGTTAGAGTTTAAGTATACTACTGTCCTTTTTAAAATAAATAAATAAATCATATTATTTAGCTATAGAATTCGGTACAAACCCCATATAAAGATCATATAAAATTTGCTGCCTTTACCCAAATCAAGAAGTAATTCACATTATTTTTTGAAAAATTAAATCATCAGAATCGACTTACAATTATTATCTTACTAGACTATGCATATATATTTAACTTTAAAATTGCAACGCGCAGCCATTTATGGTCAGCATGAGGTACAATTGAGCCAATTTCGTTAGTATTCCGGATGCGTTAAGAAACGATATCGTCAGAAAAGGGTCTCCTCTAATACCATTACTCAGTGTCAGTACATATAACATTCGATTCTGATATTGAAAAGAGCTTTATGCATCCAACTATTAGGATCCTTGCCGGATACTTTTTGATCGATGACAATTTAGTAATGGAATAGATATCAGTATATTTTATTTTATCTTATGTAGTGGCAGTATACCAGATACTAGTGGCGAAGGGTCCATACAATTCCATTCCTGCCAGCTTCCCTTTCGTAATTTATATAAAAATAATTATTATTAGATTTGCAGACTGCATTTATGCATTAATATGCATATGTTGGTTCGGGTTGCCTTCCGGAAAACTTCACCGTTCGCCACTGCCAGATACATCTTTATGTATTCAAACTACAATACGCACCCTTAAGTGACCACTAATAAGGTGACTTAACTCAAAAAAGACGATTTGTGTGAAACGAATAAAAAAGATTTGAAAACATTTAAAACGCAGTGACTTGGGCGATCGTGGAAAGTGAGAATCTCTGTTTCTATACTACAATTTTGTCTTTTCTCGTCGTAGGGTTATAGAGCATACTTCAGAAAGTCGTTTTTAAGAAAATCGAAATATATAAGTTTTGAGGTTAGGTCACTTTTAGTTCTAAGGGTGCGATTTGGTCAAACGCCCGCCATAATGACTTGTCCGGTGTCCCGATAAATAGCGTTCAAGGCTTACCTGGATCCAGTAAGAAAAGTCGGGCATCATTTTGGTGGTCGTTAAAAACACAATGCCTATGTTTGTTCGATATTTTATTTAAAATTCATTGTAATTTTCAGGTAAGGTTCAGTAAATGCTTTGTTGAAAATATAAAGGAATAAATCATTACTCCATACATTATAAAAAATGTGAGCTAACGTCTGTTAACTGTCCCTTTTACAGCAACCTTTCATCGAAGCAATCAATTACCTTGACTTTGTATTTGTTAAATAATATACGCAAATGTAGTGAAAATAACGTAAAGAAATGTAACAAAGAAGCATTAAATTTTGCGGTCAAGTAGGTATATTGATTATATAGGCATATAAGATATAATTTGTAATGCAGTAATACTTAACTACAAGGGTTATCAAATTGCAATTATAGAGATAAGGGCGTTATCACAGGTGCCATGGGTTGTTATCAGTATAATAACAAAACAACAGCGTGTAATGTATGTTAAGATATTAGTAGTTCTACCATATTTTCTTTATACCTGCCGAGTCAAAACTTCGAAAATAATTGCTAAAATTATCGTGAACGGGTTCTACTTATATAGACTTGTCTACCTATTTCGCTAGTATATGATATATCTAACTAATAATTATTGATAATAGTATATTGAAAATTTCATATCATCAAATTATTTCATGTTTCCTAAGATATTTGTGCACTCGTGTGAGAATTAGAATTTAATGTTTTGAAAGTAAATAAACGAACTTCTCTAAACAAACGGAATACGAATGTAAGTTTTTTGTATAATAATACTGTACTTACTTTAGAACTTTGAACTGGTTTTTAAAGAGTAGCACTAGAGTGTTTTGCCCGATCTTCTCTGGTTGAAATTGCTTTCTGAATAGGTGGCAGAGTAAACATTTTATTTAATCTAAATAATATCTAACATTTTACAGATTCAAATAAATTATTTCATTTCAATAAATTTCATAGACTTGGGAATTCTATATTGGGAAATCTACGTAAAAGGAATCCATATACTTTCAATTTTATTATTACTAGTCATAAGACTAGTTCAAGATTATTGTTTTAGGTTGTGCTGAATTAAAAGGCTAAAACACACTGCCAGTGCGAAGTTAAAATCATCTGTAGTATGACTCTACAGCGCCTCTACACGAACTCGCCGGATTTATGGTTGACTACCCAATTATTGAGGCGTAGCTTCACTTGCAGCAACAAATTACGCTATGTTTACACTTGTTGGAGATTTAACAAACTCGTGGGTTGATGTCCTGATTGACAATCGCCACGAATCGTATCAATCGGCATGAACTCGCGTTCAAACACACGGACGTTCTAACTGTCCTGATTATTTGTGCGATCTAGTATTTCTATGATTATTATAAAAACAATCAATATGTGCGGTTAATTATATGATGCCTTATATATTTACCTATATTAAATTATATATTCTGTTAAGACTGTATCAAATATAGACAATTTCTATTTACACAGATCTCAAGTGTGACCTACATAAACATAAAATCAGGTGTAATCTCAGGATGTAATATATTTATCAAAACCAACTGTCATACTTGTATCTTGAAAAATCGATTTGTCAGAATTATCTTTGTCCTTTATTATCTGTTGAGAATTAAATAGGTTATGTTAGTTTATATGAACTGAAAAGAAAATTATCTATACAGGTATTGCGGATCATTAGTTTTATCGCTCCATTGGGCTATTGGCAGAGCATTTGGTCTGGGTCCTTGATTCCACCTCAGGCCAAAAAAAAATCTGCGTGAATGAACGAAATAATCTACTCCCACAAACATTTGGAAATACATACTTTTGTTGAATATCCAGGGAAAGTCAAAATTAAAACACCAGTCTTTCGTGTAATCCCAAATACAACTGTTTTAAATTGTTTCAAATACTAAAATATCATTTTATTAAAAGTGTTTATAACATTAGGGATCGTAATTTAAAAGCTGATTTATTTTCTGAATAATTTAAAAGTACCTAAAAATATTACAGTATCTAAATCAATTCTAAAACGCTGTATAATACTATTCTCAAATGATAAATTTATTAATACGTGATAATTTCCGTCATATTGTTGGCACCGAATCACATTGATAATCATAGCATAACACAATTATATAGTAATAATATGATCTTTGGACTACAATGCGTGTTAACAGACCACACTACTGTGAGGTTATCGAGAACCGATAACGTGGAATATACAAATACATTAAATACCTAAAACAGTGTGCGAACCGCAAATAAATTATTGGCTAAGATTAACAAGCGTAGTACTTGTGGTATAGTAACTAATGACCCTTTTATTTTTCATTAGAAATCTCGGCGATTGGATATAAATTAGCTGGGTAGAGCTCCAGTAATTTTAAGATAATGATATTGTTAATCACTTTCTAAAGGTTATCTTACTTTCCACGCACGCATTTGTGTAAATATTCCGTGGAATTGATAGAGGTGACCTTCGTTAGGAATTATTCTATTATACGTCAGCATACTCTCGCACTATGTGTACATCATATATTTGTTTTGCTTCCCGCTAGTTTTTTCATACTCTGCCTTTGTTATACCGCGTAATACACAACACGATTAAATAATATTTTTTGTTTCTAAAAGACATGGTCAAGCTAAGCAAGATCACCTTCAAAATGTATGTTAATAATCAACTTTCCGAACACAAGCGTATAATGCTACATAAACGATACTAAATCACACGAGGTTTATGATATTATAATTATAACACAAAACAAGACATGTGTAATGACAGATATTTAAGTATATTCGTAGCTTGTTAAAAGTGAATTAAGGTAAATCAGACTACAATCACGATTACTGACCAAAATGATTATTTTTGTTCTAGGTGGCGTTCGTAATCGTACGCTCAAGGAAGGCTTAAGCAATGGACGACTGGCAGATGGAACATAGACTATTTTAGTGGTTACACTTACGTTATATTGCAGTATAATGAACTGTTTGGAAACACGTATGAAACACAGTTTTAGAGATGTTGGAACAGGTTGCCTTTCTACCGACGTGGTTTCTCATGGCGTGGATAGGTGCTTGCGTTCTCTTCAGCCCTTTTGCAATATTCTTCGTGATATGCCTGCCACAGTTACCCCTTCTAGTAGTTAGGAGAGCCTGCCATATTCCATTCGAATACATATGATGGGAACATTAATGTTATAATAAGTATCTATAATATATGCTTAGAGATGTTTATTTTTGTAATTTTTCATGTGATAGGTATTTGATAAGTTTTGTATAAAGTGTACATAATTTATAATGAATAAACATATTAATTGTATCTGTTATGCTTCGTTTATTTATATCACATTTTTTATTTATAAACATTTATTTGCTTTCGGTAATTTTGAAGAAAAACCTTCAATTTCGCTTATTTACTTACATCCAATATGTATAATGTAAATCCGATAGAATGTCGATGCAATCTGTCGTGTTTACATTTTTATTTAATAATTACATGCATAACACATTCCAAACTACATTTAACAAACTGCTTTGAACTGAAGAAAAGAAATAATGATAGTGATATTGTACGTACAATGATGAGTAAGCCGATGACATAAGTAGGCAATAAAAGGTTTTTTTTCAAAATGATAATATTATCTAAAATGTCGAACCTTAAATCGCGATAGCTCTACCTGACTCAAACAGAACAATGTAGCGATAAAAATTCTCATCCGTAAATCTATTTAAGTCGGCTAATAAAAGGTAAATCCACTGAATCGTAAAATATTTATTATTAGTTCATTGGGTAACAATACATACATTAGGCCTCAAAAAATTAACATACTGCCATCTATAGGACACTTGCGTTTATACACTGTACACCCTTACTGCAACTAGACCGCTATGCACGCTTTTATGACATCGCGTACTACATAATTCGTACATTAAATCATAGATGGCGTTATATTACGTTTAAAATAATTTATTCAAGGACATAATATAATTTTATAGTCTGTAATATTGTTCGTCTAGAACATAATTTAACATAGTAAAAAATTTCTAATATTTATTTGGATAAGATTTTCCACCTCCTTAGCAATTTTATTCTGGGACAATGTTAAAATCGTATTCTTCACTTCGACATAAATTTCACTGAGACTCAAGGTATCATGTGCATTAAATGGGCCCATCGAGATGAACAGAATTTTTACTCGATGGGTGTCCGTAAGTGGTACAGAATCTAAAAATGAAATGAACGGCACAGAACCTAAAATGATAACACAAAGCAACTATTCCGGCAGGGTATAATTAAAATTGCTATAGAATGTATAGATTAAGTATGGGTAGGATTTAAGAGAGAGCTATGCCTTAAAATTTAAATAAATCTATTTATAAATAACTTTAATTTGCCTTTCTCCGCAGAGATGTGACATGGGCATAATATACTTTCTCAAGCATGTTGAAGATTCAATTGTTCGGTATTATTTTTAGGGATCCTGGCTCGGAAAAATTATATAAAAATAAATCGATAAAGTGTTAAAACGCTTTTCTTGATTTAGGTTTCGAATCTAAGACCTCCCGTTCGAGCCAAGAAGTTGACAAATAAAAAATGTAGATAACGTATTGAATTACAAAATATACAAAGGAAACATATCGTTGCAAATAAATAATAATATGTCATGTCTAAAGCGTTTTGCCATTTATCCATAACCAATAACAAACTGACCATTGTGATAACTATTAATCTTTTGACTGATTTTCCTCTTGCACAATAGATAGACATTTGTCGCCATTTAATGCCAGTTACCAATGTCGATCACCTTGATTCCCTTTTATTAGTGGCTAAAACACAGACAGTAATGTCACTAATGTTACATGTTGGTCGTGATTGCAAAATATAATGTAAAGATATCGATACTTTATCACTACAAATCAAAGCTATTTAGGAATACAAAACACTTGTTATATAATACAATTATGGTACACGTTGAGATCCATATTTTGCCATAGAATTATCTTAGTGGTAACAGTAGGGAACTCTTATCATTCGGTCTGGTATGATAGGACCAGCTAACCGTTGGTGAAAACCGAATAATAGTTAAGTTATAATAAATTAAATCAAGAAGGAGATAGCCAGAGTTATTTGTATTATTTTCTATCTATCACGGTTACCCAAAAGTGTTTCTTAAGTAGGCACAAAATCTGCCCTATATTTGTAAGGCAGGGAGAGGCTTTTTATTTGACTAGACTATTAGAGGTCAATGAAATGTAAGTTTCTAACTGTCTATTAAACTTCTAACGGAGTTTGTAGACTACTGCTCTTGGCAACAACTGGGACCGATACATATCGTGTTCTGTAAGGCACGAAGTAACCCGAAAAGCATTATACTCGAAGGAACGGTGTTTTTGTTGTATCAGAGAAATGTAATTT
Source organism: Manduca sexta (assembly GCF_014839805.1). Classification (NCBI taxonomy): domain Eukaryota; kingdom Metazoa; phylum Arthropoda; class Insecta; order Lepidoptera; family Sphingidae; genus Manduca; species Manduca sexta. The sequence goes on from NC_051139.1 coordinate 11,268,784, forward strand.
GGGATTAAAATATTTCCGACATTGTAAAATTATAGGTAAAGTAAAGCAGAAACTCAGCTCTATTACATTCTAATCATCTTCTTCTTCTTCTTATTCTTCTTCTGCCGTGCTGTTAGATCCCATTTTTCTGGGGGGCCGGCACTCCTAATCCGATTTCTCTACTTTGGGTTTGGGTTGAAGTCCTCAAGTCCTCATAATATTATCTTCTTAATTTCCATAGTCGTTCGCCGGCGTCCCGCACCACTTTGTGTTCAGAAATTTCCAGAACCGTTCTAGTTACTTGATCTTCGCCTCTACTCAACTCTATAACATTCTAATAAGTAAAAAATATTTCACTCAGACCAATTTTTCAATATCTAGGATTCAAATTTACTGACTGTACGCACACGCACAATAACCGTCCTGTAGGTTGATTCCCTATGCTACTCGCGATAACACACCGTAAACGCGTGTTGTCAAAACAAGCTCTAAACACAAACGCGTTTCATACACGCGCCACGATGTGTAATTGAAAAATAGGTATTGTGTATGCCATACGATAGGTTGTCTATGCTTAATATTTTTTATATTACGATGTGTTAATGCGTTCAGAAATCTTTCATCCCCTCGAATCGGCAAGTATCGGTTTTTTGAAAAGGCTTTTTTTGTTTGTATTCGTGATATTAAATGATGTAACTCGAATAAATCACTGCCAAACTTTATTTAATCCCATTTTTGTATATACTTAAATGTAAGAAACATGAAAGGAATATAAAAATAATTTAAAGAAATTTCTGTAGATTGTGATTGTTTTCAAACGAAAAATATAACTTCAAAATTATTGTCAAATGTCAATGTCATTGACTTATTTACTTGATTTGTTTACTAAAGCCACATTTTAAAAATTGAATTGAATTGATATATTGAATGCTACTGAAGATTTTACACGAATGCTGTTATATGAATAATAGTAAATGCTGTTGTGCTAATGCACTTTTATGTTAAATTAGCGCTAACAACGTATATTAATAGAATTCTACGGACCTTCCATTATAAAATTTGTTGCAAAATCGACAAGGCATTAACTCAAATTCTTTTTTATTTAGTTAAATAATGTGACGAGGATGCCGTTTACCTGATGATAAGCGATACGACCGCCCATAAACAGTTACAATGCCATCCGGAACTTTGAATTGTAAAGCACTATGTGACGTTCCACAGTAGGTTTTCAGAATGAGACAAAGATTTTAGGTCTTATAAAGTAATTACGCTAGTTACAATTTCCTCTAAACTGGTACACATCAGTGCATGGACACAGTTTAACTTGGCTATAGAAATAGACATTGCCGTAGACACCTTATAACTATTAAGACAGACACTCACATATAACAGACTTACCAACAATAATTAAAATAAGTGTATATTGCCTATTAAACGTTATTTTTAAAAATTTATAGCTCTATTACCTAGTAACTTCTATTTGCCGCTCAACCGGCATTAATCTTTTTGAATAAAAAGTACTCTATTCAATCCACAGCTCACTGTCTGAGTACCATATTTCATACACATTCATTTAGTTATTAAGGTGAAACTGATTAATTAACAAACATTCAAACTCATGTATAGAAATTTTACTTAAGTATATTATGTTATCTAAGACTGAACAACAAATAAAAAATAAAACAAAAATAATGTGTTGTTAAAACTGAGTATATTTTACTATTATTTATTTGGAATATCTTGCATTACATTCACTATCCTGTAAAAGAAATTATTTTATTATTACATTTGATATTATCAGTTTTGTTAACATTAGTATTCAATGTAAGATGCCTTTGGTCTCCTAAAATAAAAAGGAAGAGAGTTTGTACAAACAATTTTAGATTTAACATGATTACATACTTTTGTTTGTAATTGTGTAAAATTATTGGGATTACCTACATGAAATTTTTGCTTTGTTTCCCTGGATCGATATTCACATTTAGAAGATTTTGATATTTAATTTAAAGCTGGCTAAGCCCTTGATTAAGACCTCTACCAATTACTTATAACAACAATAATGTATAACTAGTAAAAATTTCTTCAATAATCTTTATTGTTATCAAACTTTATAGGTACAAAACTTTCACCACAAAGAAACTACATAGTATTAATTGTAATGTACATAATTAAGAAAACATTGTTTAAAAAGATACCTTCATTAGTGTTTTATATTTGTTTGGCCTATCTATTTACTAATAGAAATATTACATCGAAGTAATAAAAATAAACTTGATTGACCTCAATTGTTGTCAAAAGTCGGGTTGCCAGTAGTAAAGTAGCTTATTTTTCACCGCTGAGCCCATAACACAAATTTGACTATCAAGATACAAAAACATAGGTTTGAATATTAATTCGATCATTTAGGATTTATGTTTGTTTTTGTTTCTGATAAGGTAGAATATTATATTTGAGTTTTCACGATGTAAAGAGGATACTATCGTCAATAGAAATTATACAGTCGTTGTATCTAAATAATTAATTTGTCTAAACGCGCACAGACGCGCTGGATTGCCGCACGTTATTTTGACAATTCGTAACATGCCCGTAAGGCGGATGTGTCACACCTCATCGTGTTCATGAAATGTCAAATTAGCATCCAGAATACTCTTACACAGTCATAACACGAAGTTAACGAAACACGCCGTGTTACAAGTTCGACATTGTCGTAGAGAATCATGCCCCTGTACTGTGTAAAATTAATTAAATTACTTTATCCGTGAAAACTACTAAAGCTACATAAAATATATTTTATCTATGTATATTATGTAAATGAATCCTTATTTTCCTTGGTCACGGCAAAACTTAAGAAGGACTTAACCGTAACTTACTTGACTTAAATTACTTTTGTCGTTTTTTTTAAGTTTTCTAATAATTTTTATTAAGTTTTTAGAGGTAGAAAAAATAAGAAAAATGAAAATTTTCGGATATCTTAACGAATATTTTATCGTCGCACGTTTAACAATTAAGCTTTCAAAATGGTTTTGTGTAAAAACTAAACATAAAATCGAATTGAATATTCATAGCTATGATAGTAAAACGTCTGTTAGGTGAGTTAGTACAATATAAAATAGACAAAAGACTTTATGAAATACACAAACCAACACAAAGAAATTAAACAGAGGATAGGCGAAGTTAAAAAAATCCCCGAAAATACAAATGGCAGGAGTTACTTAAACTAGGCTAATAACATATTATAACCGAGAAGCTTATCAGTTTAGTAGGACAAAGCACGGTACGGTTGCATTCGCTAGCAAGGACGTGGACCGAGAGATAGAATCACTGGAAAAGAAACGGCGAATTGGTGAACGCAAAATGCATTCACAGTTCACATAATTGTCAACATCAGTGCTGTAGAGTTCATAGTTAAATCGGTCATGGTCAACTTGTTACGCTTAGAAAAGTACGCAACAGATATGTGTACACAAAGTAGGATGTGACGTATCGTATTCAATCAATTTATTCCAACTGGTTGGGTAAATCATCCGAGTTAAAGTAACATCGTGAAATGAGTTGCGTTTAAATAATTCTCATTTGATGATAATAAAATGTAACGTAGGAAGTAATTGGCAATGAAATGCTGACCTAAAAATGTCACGAAACTTTTCCAGACCTTGAAACGTCTTGTCTAGTGCTTTTAAAAGTAGTCATATATAAATATGATGTATTCGTTGCGGTTGGTAAGTAGTAAGCACACATGGTCGCGACACTTCCAGCCAGCACCAGGTTCTGTGGCATCAAGCGAGGTGCGCAGGCGCAACCACCACGCCGCCACTCTACAACCACTCGCCGAAGCGCACGCAACATGGCTACCCGGCTACTCTCGCTGCGCGTGAGTATTTATATTAGCATTTTATTTACAAATTATTCATCACTAATTTCACAATATTTACATGTTTATCTGTGATGTAACCACGTGGTCGGTGACACAGTTGTCATAAATCCGCCTGACCTGATATCTCACATCTCACGCCTTATAACAATACTAGGTATTATCAACTTCTTGTATGTCTTAACAGTTTTCCATGAACTTCCGTCAATTGGCATAATCGATGTAATTTGTTAATAGATTCCCATTATATTATATGCTGCGTCGGTGTGTTGATAATTATCGGTTGATCCTAATTGCCTAGGAATTAAATGTTTGTGAATATTCATAAGTATTATTAAATCTTACTAGTGCTGCATAAGTGTAACAAGTTATGGTGTAAGGAAGTGATTATGTATCTTTATAATAAACTATAATTGATCCTAAGATGAATTATGTATTAAAAATAATACACTTGGATCCAATTATCATAAATTTATTAAATACTCATTTGTTATTGTGGCAGTCAATCCGTAGCCCATCACTTCCCACAATACTTAAAGTAATAAAAAGTAATAACGTCAAGTAGACATCGCGGACAAGGTTTCAAACTTCGGTTTCAATTGCTTCATTGATGTTTACTTTAATGCTATACAAAAATGTGGACACTACGACAGACTACATCGGGTATTTAATTTAATAGTAAACATATTTTAATGATGAAATAATGATTTATAGCAACATAAGTATAAAGTTATAAGTCCATAATATAACTGCTGAAAATTTTGGATTTAGACCAAAGTTCTCGGTGGTATTGCTACTCTGTCTATGGATAGTCATGAAGCTTACCACCAGATAAACGGCCTGCTTGCCTCGTCATTCGCTTATATTACGACGGTACATAAAAGTATAAATAATATGGATTAGGAGTAAGTCTATCGCCCTTACAATATGTTATAAAGGAACCATAAAACACTTATTCTTACGCCATAGAATGTCTACGAGTTTATCGACCCCTGAATTACTAACGATATTGACATTTTGTAAATTTATTGAATATGTTTTAGTATTCATTGGTAGAGAATGTCACGGACTCTTTTGTATTTTCAAGATGTCAACTAACTAAACCCACTAGTATTGCAGATTGCTTTTGTTTCTACACGGTCATCGGTAAAAAAAATAAAAACGATATATTAAACAGCTATAAAATTTATTTGTAAATGAAAACTATCTGAGACTATCTTACTAAGATTTCGTCTATAAGCTATGAAATTAGTAACAATAAACAATAAATTATATTATTCAACGGAGGATTAATTTGAATAAATAAAAAATAAATAAATGAGGACGAACAGGCCAAATAATAGGAGTAGATATTGTGCAAAAAGATCGTATGTGAATCTTTTACATGTCCATTAACCATGCTCCACTTAATAACGATCAAGTTAACGAGAGATTTGAAGCGAGTCATATTATACTAACCTTCGGTCGCAGCCAATTACTTTAACTACCGTGATTGCTTCATATTTGAACGTTAAAATGTATCAATTATCCAGCGGCTTAAATCTTGAGGAAATAGTTTATCTGCTTCTAGTGGAGTTAGAAATTAGATGCGATTAGTTCGTTAAGAACTATAAATTGTTTTACACTTTACGTTCTTTATTGAGCTTCCAATTTTGTGGCTGTCAATCCAAAAGTCAAAGAATTTCATTGATCATAAAGACCTTCAAATAGCTCTGTAAGTTAAAAAATTATGGACGTTTCCCAAGACAATAATGACAATAAAATTACAAAACAAACAATTTACTCAAACCATTGTATTGATGTCAACTCGCCTAGGAAATTGCAAGATGATTTACATTAGAGAATCATTCGAGATAATTTTATGTCTCGTTTCTTTGGCAAGCTCTAAAAACATTTATTGTGATGACTAATTCTCGATCGAGGTGAAAGCCGTCCTTACCAGTACTTAAATCAATTTGCTTTATCATATTATAGCCCAGCTATCCTTTTTGTCCTTTAGAAGGTCATACGGCTTGGCTGAACATAGGGAAATGTTTCACATATTTATACAGAGCCTTGACATTCGGCGAAATATGATTTTATATTTCACATTACCTTTCACGCATATAATATTAAGTCACTAACTACCTAGCACTCGTAATATTTGTAATGTCATGTCTGCTTTAAAATTTTGACCCATTGAGTGTTTAATGTATCCTTATTAAATAATAATTAAATGAAGACACAGCTGTATTTACTTATATAAAAAAACGTGATTTTATAAATAGTTCTATTATCCTTCCCTATTTTACATTTAGTGCTTAAGGAATTTAAGACATTTGTATAAACTATGCGTCAAGCATAGCCAACCTGAGTTCATTGGCCCAATCCAGCCTACCAGAGAATGCACAATGATGCATCTATCCTTTGTCTTTCTTTGGTTTTCTTTGTTTTGTCAGCAGGGATTATTCAATTGATGCAATATTATAAATGACTTACATTTATTTTTTTCATACTACACTTAGCAAATATAGCATGACGCATTAATTTGAAGGTTTTGTCTACCTTTTCATGTTCAAGTACTATTTAACATTATAAACCTGATTAAAATGTTTATTTATTCCTTGTCTGACGACCTAAGTCTTGATTAATTTGGTACGCCCTTTTAAAAGTTAATTAGACTACCTAACTTAAATTATATTTAAATATCAGTTACTATATAAGGCACATAAATTAACATTAGTCAACGATCTAAATAGATCACAATTGGATTAGACCTAAATTATTGACCTTACAGTCAGTTTTTCTGGCGTTCCATTTCTTAGACCTTGGATGCAGGCGTGGCCAAGGCGCCACGGCGGCATTGTGTCCGTTTCCGGATCAAAACCGGATGCGGTCCGCGGCAACCATTATTCACTAAAACAATTCTTTATTGTAATTTCGTCGGTTCTCGCAAGTGCAATATTTACTCATATGCAGTGACCTTCATTAACATCAGAATCGGAATCTAATTTCAATGATAACTTCCGTGAATAAATTATATTGCTTTTGGTTCGGCTAAGTAGAGTGGTGTGTTATTATAAATTGATTTTTTTCATGATAAGAATGTATTAATAATACATAAGCACGCTTTAGGTCGTGGTTGGTGTATTTATTTTTAAAAATTTCAATGTGAGTAGGTGAACCTACGTACCTAAAATAATTCATAACAAGTTAATGCGGATTTCCTTAAACCTCGCAATGTTACTGTTTTATTGTTAATGTTTTACTTTGTTCGTATGTAGATGATAATATTATTTATTACGTAAAATAGTAAATTTAGGTGTTACTGCGAACGCAGACGTAAGTATAAGCATTACAAAAGGCTTCTAAAACAGAATATAAGAAACTCATAAGCCTTCGTGAGGTTAGGCAACTGACTGACTGACAGCTTCTTGCATTTCGTATGCCTAGTGAGATTTGCAGAGGCACACAGCCCCATCCTTCACTTAATCTCCACTTTATGTGGATGACGGTTGGCAGTGCAATTTTTTTTCCCATTGTTTTGAATGACGAGACGAGCTTGCCGTTTACCTGATGGTAAGCGATACGACCTCACATTATACTACATAAACAGTAAAAACACCATCCAACACCCTGAATTACAAAATATTGTTTGGTATTCTACGACGCTCGTCATCCTAAGACATGAGATGTTAAGTCTTATTACGTCCAGTATTTACACTGGCAACAATGTTTTTCAAACCGGAACACAACAGTGACTATACACTTCTGCTTGGCGTCAGAAATAGACATTACGTTGTTACTAACCCAGGCGAACTCTCACATGTGAGAGACCTACCACCAGTAAACTTTATCGCAAGAAGAAAGACCTATATATATAGGACATTGCCTGTCATGCTATGTATTAACATAGCTTCGTTAACTAGACAAGATAGAATATATTATAAAGATTATAATAACATACATATTAATATGCGCATTGTATTATATAATATTACCCATTGTTGAGCACGGACCTTCTCTTAGTAGAGTTCCCTTCTCTTAATACTGAAAGGGTTTTATAGATCATGTATTAGCTCAACTAAAAATAATCGTAATCTGTAAATAAAGATTTTTGTTATATATCGTTAAAGGACCGAGTTGTCAACGTTCGATGTAAAGACCATTTGTCGTGCACGCCCTGACCTCTCATTTTGTATGTATTTCGCAATCACACACGTGCAAACTCATGTGATATGGCGCAAAGAAACAGGTGTAGGTACAAAATTATATTAGTTTAAAATCAACTCCACACACGCAACATTCATTGGGCTTTAAATATGATTTAGTTCATATGTTCGAACTGTATTACCGCCATATAACTTGTTCGATGAATATTGCCTGTTACTGTTTGGTAACGGTCGCTATGTTAAATGTTTGTATAATTTCTCTAAGACAAATCTTAGTATCATTTGCAAACATACGCTCTCTGGGTTTTGTAGAGCCAATAAGTAGTTCTTTTTAGTGCCTAATGCTGAACACAAAACAGTTTGTGGTCTAGACGACACGTGACTTTTGGGTGTATGTTTATTTATAATTATGCTTAAAATATATATATCCAATCAGAATACTTACCATCTTTAATTTAGTTAATGAAAATGTCACTAATCCCTACTGTTATAAAATTCCAAATCCCTCAGAGTTCCACTAAAGTTAAAAAATTGACTTGTATTTTAAGTTCCTTTAAGTATCATGACAGTATTTGCTCATTTCGCGACCATAAATAAAAATTAAAGTAACTTTACAATGCATTTAGACAACTTACACATCCACTACTGGAGGTCTTCACAAAAATCATTTCAATCGGTCTATTAAAAGCAACTAGTTAAATTTCACTAACAATCTCAGTACAAAATAACATTTACAAAATAATTAATTGCATAATTAGATTACGTAAAGTAAGCCATAAGATGAATATAAAGGGTGATAAAAAATGCTAGCACACGGTCACTGTACAATGGGACTAACTGGTAACGCAAAAACTTTAAACTCGATTTGAATGTCAACACGTCATTGAGTTTAATTATACGTCCGTATTAAAGGTATCAGACTACTAAAATTTATAAGTTTTCTTATTCGTACTAACACCGATTAACTTGGGTTTGGGCTGTTTGTTTGATGCTCGATATGACGATAAGTTCTCCTCATATCGTTAAATATCGAATAATCTAACAGACTGGCATAATTATGTCGACTGTCGAGGGGTAATCATCTCTCGTCAGTTGACATTCTATTGGACCGCACTTCACTTACCATCAGATGCAGTGGGGTCGCTTTGCCGAGCCTCTGTATAAAAAAAACAGTCCTGTATTTGGTCACAAAAGTTATGTAATCCTCGACTGCGATATTGCATCATCAGCTGATAGATAGTATATTATATTTTTAGTTTATTTCTACATTTAATTTATTTATAATTAATTAATATTTTTATACATCGTATTATTAATATTTACTGTTGTATTTGTTTACCGCAAAAGATTTCTTTGGTGCACCTACCTTGTTCATCTCTTCTCCACGCTAAAGTTGATTGGGAGAGACCGATGGCATTAAGTCCGCCTATATACAAAATTTTATTATATGTAAAGTGCAAATATATATAACATGCCTAGCGGAGTGTGGATGTATTTAGCACTTGTGCCTTTTTTTAATCTTTTGAGGATAAAAGCTAAATATTATGTGATCAATATTATAGTGTAGATACCGTCAATAACTTGGCATGGTTACTCTTACTATTGTACTTGTCTAAAAATATGAATTTAAATAAAAGTTACTTTCCTAACCTGAGTCAGGTAAGGGCTCAGGTCCCAAGCACATTGTAGACTCTTAATGGCCTTAGTCCATTGTAAGTCGTTTAGAATGATATTGGACATAGGTTTTAAGTGAAAAAATCGATTCTGTCATTCAATTTTACTCAATATTATATAAAAGTAGACAACTCAGCGTATATAAAATAATTACTCATTATTCTGAAATGACTTGCGAATTTTTTAAGGAGGGACTTTCTAAGAACTGTTAAACTCGTATGGCAGTCAGTCTAAAAGAAAAACTTGTTCTATTTGTTATTGAGGTCTAACTACTTGTACTTGAGTGTTTTATGGACTAATTCATATTTCTTATGATAAAACCTGCTCATCTTCGGGTATGGCAGCGATCTTTTGTATTTCTTAGGTATAAATTAATAAACATAACTCGCTTTTCTATTGCATTGTTATATATTTTATTGCTAACAAAAGTTAGCTAAGCGAAGCGTAATACAATATAAATATAAAATATCCTATATATTACAACATAGTAACACCAATATTACACAGTCCTAATAAATCTTTACACAATATTAAGCATTTAAATTCATTAATAAAGTTGTATGTGTTACCTACAAGCCCAACCATATTTGGCGAATGTGTCCATACGTTTGAATTATATGTTTATAATTCGTGTTAATAATATAGTTACAAAGTGACTGTCTCGATAGATATTAATTTATTCGCATGTAGGTAGCGCTAAGACAAAAAACAATTCAGTCCTAAAATCGAACGTGTGAACGTATATAGAATGAAGGAAATACATTGATATGTTCGTTGGATAATGTTTTGTTCAAGGTAAATCCTAATTGCTCTCTTTACTGGTTGAATGCAATTCAAAAACTGGTTTCTTTTACACAGTAAGAAAATGATATGTTCGCATAACAACCATATTGATTTTTAATATTTATAATGTAGTTTCTTTGTGGTTACAGAACAATCACAGCGTAGCTTAGACCTATTATATAATATTTAGAATATTTAATATGAGCTAGACGACGTCTTCTAATTCAGAAAATATGTTTTCCCATCGGGTTATTTAGTATTTATTGAAGTCATACGAGTCATACTGAGTGTTGGCCTATGTGAAAGCAGTCTTCGTAAAAATATTTCTTTTAATTGTTCACGTTAGTGGGACGTACGTAAGAGACAGGACTTCTCAGTTATAATCAGTTTAAAATTTTGTGGACCGTCGTTAAAATACTTTAATGTTTATGTACGGTTTGGAACGCCAAAACCTCACCTTCGCAAAAAAGCTGAGTCAGTAGCTAAATTAATGTCAACACCAATCTGATAAAGTTGACCGATAGGCTCTCATATTAAAAATTCTATACATATTGAACATGTTTTCCACATTGACGTCATTTACTATGTGATCATGATGTAATACAAAACTTAGTTTCTTTTTAATTTTACCTAAAATCCTCTATTTCGTCTTGCACTTTTAAACTTGTGATTAATTTCTGTGGAACGCATTTTAGAAATTGAGTTATCGTGTATGAAAATTAATGAAATTAAAGATTTACCCAAAAGTTCTAAAGAAATGAAACACTTATTATTGGTTGCTCTTAAAAAACTGGGCGAAATTAGAGCTCTGTAAGACGTATATTACAGTGACAGCTGCTTCTATAGACTATTGTTATCTAATAAAAAAACACGATCGAATTTCATGTTAATTTACCAATTCGTTGGAATACTGTAAAAACAATCTGATGTAGGGATTAAAATTATCTTGGAAACATTTTATCATCCTTCCTATTCCTTATCTTCTTCAACGTATCCAACAAAGGTTAAACTGACAAAAATAAGAAGAGAGTAATTAATCAAACTATTCATATGTACTTTACAGATGCTAGTGATTCTAGTGGTGGGCGTGACGTGTGAGCCTGCACCAGGCAGGGTTCCCAAAGTATACAACGCGCTCATCACATCAAACCAGAACTTGGAGCCAAGTAAAGCGTATCCTGTTTACCAGCCAGTCCTTCACGAGACGTACGCCTTCCCACTGCAACCAGCTATCTTCTATGGAGGAGAATTTCCGTTTGCGAATGTAAGTATAACAAACCCAGTCACCCATATTACTTCCTTAACTTTCTTATCGTTATTATCTTTGTTATTTATGGTCTACACGTCCACTCATTGTAACTTTAGGGATAATGTCATGACGGCGTATTTTTTTGTATTATTGGAAATTAAATTAAATTTTGTGTGACGAATTAAAAAAAAAGTTTGGTCGTGATATACTGAGACATTTACGAAACAAAGTGGCGAACATATAGTATATCGATGTCGGTATACTTTTGATTTCTACGATCGATAAAGCTATTTAACATAAACCTGGCCAACACAACAATGGACATTTAACATAACTTCCGAAGAAGTGTCCAAATTAAACGTTGTATGAATGAAACATGATTCGCGCATATAGGTTGGTATGTTAATACTGAAAAGGCGCCGGATCACAGGCGTTGTCAATTAATGGTATACTACAGGGTCTTATTTTAGTAGTAGCTATGAGACTATAGTTTTTGAAATGTATGGTTATATATACAAAAAATAAGGTACACATATTTAATATAATAGCTCATCCACTCCCAAGAACAATTTTGATTTTCTGTATATAAAATATAATGTTGAAAATAAAATCTTATCTAAATAAAATGTAATAATTACTAAAATTTTAATGCGTGTAGAGGTACGCATGGTAGATAGGTACGTATATATTATTGTAAGAAAAGTATGCATAGTATCCAGGAACGTTGTGCTATGTTTACTTACTATATAAGAATGTATCATATTGTTATAGTGAGATTCTTTATACGAAATCTTAAATATCATACTTAATTAAGGTTTATATCTGGTTTTCAGAGTATAATTCCTGGCCCCACACCAGCACCTAAGGTTGCCCAGGCTTCTGAAGCAAGTCCATCATCTACGCCTGAAACTCCAACAGAAGTTGTATCATCATCTACAGAAATTGCACCTACCACTACCGCAGAGATTAGCAGCCCAGAGCCAGAAGAAGGGAAATCGACGCCTGCCACGCCCACTGCCCCAAAAACTCAATCTCCCATACCTCTCAACGAATTCGGTCTGCCGCCACAAGTCATACCGTTGGGTGGTTTAAACCCAGCTTATGATGGATTCACCCAAGTCGGTCCCTTCTCATATACCTACCCTGGCTTCCGATTCTATGACCCTTACGATCCGTTCAGCTTCCAGAGTTTAAGTCCATATGCAAGTTTCCCCCTATACCGTCCTCTGACTAATGTTTTGGGACCTAGCTTGCCTTTCTATCCTGGAAAGGAGCCAGCGCCAAGCAGTCCTGTTCAACCTACAGAGAAGTCAGCACAGACTCCGCCCCCCGAGCCGAGTGATCTCAACGTCCTCAACTATTCCTCGAAGGACCCTGCCATACCTGACGTGCCTCCGCCACCTTTGCCGCAGGGAGGTCTCAAGGATGATAAATCTGAATAGTCTATAATTTATTTAGTTTCTTACTTTGGATGTGTAACGAATTTTATATACGTGTCTGCGACATTACTTGGTTTAGCATGACATTGGGCCTGACAAAGTTCCTGGTTTACTATATTTATTGTATGGTTTATACAAAAGCGTCTAATTATATGTATTTTTGTACGTTGTTACTAGGAAGTATAAAAATATAAATCCCATTCTATGCCTTTCATCATTTCGACCGGCGCGTACCACTCGTAGTAGTAATAAGAATATTTATTGCCTTGATGCACGTAGATGATGCGACACTGGCAGATGCTGAACTTGAAGGCGTGGTACCTGACGATGTCCGCGTACGAGGAGTTTGCCCTCACGTACACACAGTTAGGCTCAACGTTCAAATCAATCCAACGCTGAAAACAAATATTTTTAACGCTTAAGACTTCAATATACATATAATATTACAAGAAGATTTAAGATTAGAATAATCCATAACGTTATTTACATTTGAATGACCGTAAGCCGTTGACTAAATTGAACTGTGAAATAAACTCTATTGAAAATTAGGCCATAAAACCACCGCTACGCACATTCTATGGGTCTATGTATCTCTGTATTTTCTCACCAATAGTGCTATTTTACTCGCATATGTTATTAAAATAGCTATTTACCCTTATAATAAGCTTTCCTCTAATGTCTTCGTATTTCATGTGATCATGCATAACTAAAGTTTTGAACTTGCTGGCGCATTTTCCGAAGAAGTAATCGCTATGGACGGTATCTGTAAATTGTGTTACTGGAGTAGTAATAATAATACACTAGTATTACTACTAGGTTTTTATGTTTTTATGCTTATCAATATGACTATAAAATTTGTACAAATGAGCATTTTCGAAATTATATGTAGGTACAATTCGCTAGGCGACTTAACGAATGCCAGTGTGGATACTTAAATTACATACCATTATATTGAACCAGACCTTTTTTAAAATTTGCACATGAACTATGTTGTAATAAGTACATACGACATAACATTATATTAATTCAAATTAATAATATTAGTTACTTATAAAAATACAATAATTAATAATGAATACTCACCAGGTCCTTCTTCAATATTAGTGAATACAATACTGCTAAGGGCGCTGTAATAACCATAAGGTGCCACGAATTCTGCAAATTAATCAGATTAATTATATTGTAATTTACATGATTGTAATATACCAATATAAAAGCATATACATATATAGCGGTGACAGTGTATCCGATGGTAATTAGTTGTATAATACAAATAGAATGATACAAGTCACACGTGTACAAGATGGTCTTTTTTTAAAGCCTATGTTACCCTGACTCGACTGCCTCGGTGGCGTAGTTGTACTGCGTGCGCGGTACGGCAGCGCTCTGAGGTCCTGGGTTCGAATCCCAGGTCGGGCAAAAGTGATATTTGGGTTTTTCTGCTCAGTATCAAGTCTGGCAGTTGCATCGCATTTTATAACCCCGTGTGGTATGTTACCCTGAAACTCCCCACTCGAACTCTTATAAATAAGTCAAAACGGCAGTTGCACGCATTTTATAACACCGTGTGGTAAACCTCGGCGAAGGTCTGGGTGCCCCCAGATGATGCTTTATTTATAATTAATGCTTTAATCTGTTGGTTACCCGCAAGAAAATTTATTAACACAATAAATAGAAAAGAATTTGGGATACTACTGTGGACTCCGAAATGCAACTCGTTAAAACTAAATATTTCGGCAGAAACTTTTAGCGTAATTTTGTATTAATCAACCTGACTGAAAGTAATCTAGTGCCACAATAAAGCAAAATAATGATTTGATCACTATAAAATTTTCAAGTAGTGTAATTGCCTGCATATAATTTTGTATACGAGTTCATTTTGACATTGCGTTACTAAATAGCTTACTTACCTTCTTCAAAATAATACCTTACAATAAGTTACTCGAAATATGTATATAGAAAATAAAAAAGTGTCAGTTCAGAAGCAAAAAATTATAAAAAAAAGTAATTTTACGAGATCTTATGCCACTACTGCGACTTTAACAGAATTCGTCGCAGCTGTAACATCACAATTCCAGGCAGAAATACACTCACGCACACTTCATATTCGCACTAAGCTATAAAATAATAAAAATAAAAAACAGTTAAGTAAAACTGGGATTTTTGGTCAAAATATTAGTTATTAATCATTTTTGGCACGATATTAGCAGAGGTAAAGAGGACAATGTGGTTTCATTTATTAACGCAATATCAAAACGACCATGTGTAACAGGAACAAGAAAGAAAGAAACACTCGTGATACTTACTTATAACAAAAAGAAAACATAGTAATTCTGACACTTTCCGTTCCATATTGATATATAGAATGTCTGAATTAATGTGAAAAGAATTGTTACCGACATGTTTATTATCAACAACCATAAAGCCAAACAAACAGAATTGTTTACTCATATGTAGTTGATATGACTAGTCACTTACTTGAAATACCAGTCTGCGGATATTTGTATTCCAAACGATCTGCTAACAGCCGATACAATATGATATCTTTACTTTTTATTAGCAATGGAGCAAGTGAGTTACAAAATAGAGCGTTACTACGTTACTACCATCCACAATATTTAAAGACCAACTTAGGATCTTATTACAAAAACATGAAGAATTAAGGAAAATTTTTAGTTTCTTATATAATATAATAATTTCAGCCCTATTTTCCTTCACCGTTAAAGCTAGCGATAATGAACAAAGAATACATACATATTTTTTTTTTAGTAAAGTCAGAGGAGTTTGCCTTTTTGATTTGAACCTGCGGAAATTCATCTCGGCAGTCCGTTCTACAACCAACTATGCTATCGCTGCTTTAATTTCTTGGTTCCTCGAAATTTTTGAACAGGGCGACGGCCATCCCATATCCGTTTACACATTAAACTCATAAAACGATACCAGCAATTAACACTACGCTGAATATTTTTTGGCTAATTTCCATTAGAATGCTAGGTCATTATTTCTTTATCTTTTATAGGGTCACAAAGTCTCCCTTTTTTGCTATAAAATGAAGAATTATTTAATAACATAAAACGCTCATTAAAAAGCTCTAGTATTATAAAAAAAATCTTTTTTCATTTTAAACGTCTTTGTTGTAAAATTGGCATTTTCGAGTTAGCGTAGTATTAATTGCAGTTGTCGAAAAGTTATGAGTTGGAGAATATTTGTAGTTATAGGAAAAGAAAAATATTTGAAAATGCTTCTATTTCTAATTATCTCGTAATATAAGAATCCTTACACGTTTTCGATTTAATTTTATTTTAATGCAAATACAGATAAACCCTCTTAAAAATGTTATATAAATGCTACTACAACAATTGAGTTAGAAGGACTTTGCGTAAATCAGTTTAAGTTATTTTGTAATATACATATTTCAATAACACTTGATATTGCATTGTTGACACGGCTAAAAGCTATGGTCCACTTGTTCTTCTGTTTGATAAAGTATTTCCACCATTGTCGATATAATCCGCTGATAAATATGTTGTATGAATACTAATACTACGGATAGATAGGCATATATATTATGTGATAGGATATCTACTTTTACATAGAAGGGATAATGACATATGTGTTAATATTATGTTTCCACGTAAAGGCGGTTTTCTTTTTAAATATTTATTTTTAAAATAAGAACAAATTAAAAGTACTTTTACATTTACTGCCATTGCACATTCGAAGGACCGTAAAAATAAAGGTCCCAGTTCATACCTCCAATGTACAGTTCGTTAGGGATGTACCATTCGTAGTAATGATATTTAAATCTCTTTTGCGAATGACAATAGGTAATACGCGGAACGCATATTTGGAATGGATACGATGTACTTCTGAAGGTATCTTCGGTGTGCGAAGTAGCCCTGAGTATGATGCATGTAGGTATCCTCATGATATCAATCCAACCCTGAAAAGAAAGATAATCATCAAATAATTTATTAAGAGATTACAATTTTAACCAAAAATAATTATACAATCATTCACTATTTTGGAATGAACCCTTTTGGTATTTAGAACTGACAATCGGTGTTCACACAGGGGTTACACATTGTCACTTACGGTCATTTTTAATAAACGACCTCAATCTTAAACTACGATCCTGAGAATAACCCAATCAAATAAGTAATTTGTGCGCATGACAAAAAAAATTGTGCTAATTGGCCCATTTTTGCGAGGAATCGAAAAAGCGATTTCTTTTTCTAAAACGGCGATATATCGGCTACACCTGAAGATTAAAAGTAATATATCTTTGCATACTTCAAGCAATATCTCGGTTTGAGCAACTAGGTTTTCTCTTGATGTGCTTTTCAATAACGTATTTAGGAAACAAATATTTAATACGGTTAATATACTTACTCTTATAATTACTTTTCCCAAGACATCCATATGATCTAAATGTACGTGGGTGTAAAATTTCTTGTCTTTAATTTTACATTTGCCATATAAATATTCGCTGTGGATATGTTCTAAAAACAGACTAAATGGTTACAATCTATGGTCTACACCAGCCATACACAACCTTTTTTTTAAAGGGGCCACAAAAACGTTTCGGTCTTGATGCGAGGGCCGCAAAAAATATTTAGTTGTTCATAAAAAACATAAATCAAAATTGGAGATTTATTAAGTAATTTTTGAAAAAAGAAAAGCTGGCCACAATAAAGCGTTATTTAAAAACTTTGCCTGTAACTCAAGATGGGCCAAACACAAAGGTCCGGTCGACCGCACGCGGCCCGCGGACCGCAGGTTGAGTATGGCTGGTCTACATAAACGATAGCACATGAATAACTTACCTATGTCTTTCGGAGAATGAGATAATGTTATATCTGAGAGGGATGTGAAAAATTGCCAAGGAGATACTAAAACAGCTGAAACCAATAATAAACATTATGTATCGTAATACGTTCAAATCACATCGTATATACAAAAAAATATGTGTCAATAAACTAGAACTTACATAAATTATAAAATATTAATAGCTGAAAATGATAAATAATTTTCATTTTTTATGCAACGTCTGACACAGCATCCGCTACTGCGGATCTCTCCGAAGATTAATATCATTTGGAATCACTTCTACATTTTATATTATTAAGACATGATACAGTTCTGACTGTTTATAAATATTATGATGCGTAGATATTATACAAACATATTAATCACAAGGCATACATTTAAGTATTATTAATCAAGGTAATAGAAATTTACAGGTAAAATGATGCCATTTTAAAATGACATCAATTTTCAAGAAATACCCAAACTTGTAGAAATACATAACGAAGTGTAGTTAAAAAACACTAAAAGGAAAGTAAGAGTGATCGTAGATGATATTTACAGTGAAAAAATAAACCCTATCGATATATTTTTAAATTTAATACTAATAAGTAAATATAATTTCTAGGTATTTAAATGATGTTAAAATTTTAAATAACACCCTGTAAATTATAAACAACGCCATAATATTCGGTAACAAGTACTTCAAATCTCAGTCGAGCTGACAACGCGATACGCGAGCTAAGCGAAACGATACCGCATTACCATAACGACATATTTTGTTATAATTTGTTTTTCGGCAATCCATATGGGGATTTTTATATATCTAGTAATCATCTTATTATTTGACAAAGTTGTTGCACAGGTACGTGATATTTTACCCAACTACGACAAAACTAACGAAGGTTATGACTTTAGCATTCCATGTGTGTACACAGTGTGGACATGTGTTTGGTTCCATAATTTTTAATCTTAAACTATTTATGCACTTTTGGAAACAAGAAGAAATATAATTCTCGGTTTAAAATTAAACACCGCGCGTGTTCTAAAGCAAATGTAAAGCCTTAATAAATATTATGTGCGATTTAAATATCATCAGTTATTAACTTTGTGGATAAAAATTAAACATAATACATCTGGAATTATCAGATTTTTTATAAACAAGTGAAAAGCAAAAAAAAAATACTGAAGAAATTATTAACTAATTTTCCCTGTAATAAATACAATGATAACCAAGACGTTATAGCCGTGGGAAATTTTCTTAGTTTGTTATTATTAATATTTTAGATATTTTAATACTATTCCATTATATTGTATCTCTTTCTATTCTTCGCGTATCCCAGTTATTATTTTACAAAATATTGAACAGACACAGTAAATTTACGATTTTATTCTATAGATTGATGTATTTTTTTCTGTTCAATAGATTGTTTAATAATCTATGTAAAACCAAAATCGTTATTTTGGGACGTTAAAAAAATATATAGGTATTTCCATTATACCAATAAAGATTTATTATTTTTCTTTATTTTGAAAGGATTTGTACTTTTTATATATGACTTAAAAATATAAATGCATGAAAAAAACACAAAAAAAAAAACATAATTACCACTCACCGCCCTCCGATGGCGACGCGAGGATAAAAGATTCGAAGCGAGGAATAATAATTATTATAATAATTTCATATTAAACTTTCAGAGTTGCCCGGAGGAAACTTTGAATAGAGGAATAGCTGTAAAATGGAAACCAAGTCCTCCTGCGAACAATGTCGTATCGGATCCCCTATGTTACCACAACAAGAAATTAATAACAAGAAACTGCACAGGATCGAAATGGATACCGCCCCTTAATGAAACAAGATCATGCTTAAAAGTCGTGAAAAATTTTGACAAATTTTCATGTGCCCCTGGATTTCACAGAATATCAGAAAAGAACTGTGACTACTGTTACCAGATTAACCCACCATCGGCTTGGAACTTCCCATGTGTCATAAGCGGCGGCGCTTCAATAATCACGAATTTACCAGAGACAGATATAGATGCTTTAATGAAAACGCTAATCGCCAGTAACACTTCGAGATACTTTTGGTTGCCTGGTCGGAGACAGAAACCCTATAATCCTGTTGTATGGTATATTCCTGGGCCCAATTGGGGACGATACGTTTTGGCAAATAATTATTTAAAGATGCAAACACTTTTCTTGCAAAACTGCTTATTGCTGGATGTAGAACAGAGACTTCTTCTTACTGAATCATGCAATAATATTTATCCCTCATTATGTTTATACATTAATGATATGCATCAGCCATCAAAATGCCCTAAGGGCTATTATTCTTTTAGATTTAAGTCGAATCACGGTACGTGTTTTGGAATTGAAACGTCCGATTCTGTCGAGGGTTCATCGTTTGACGAATTTATAGAAAAAAAGTGTCGTAAGCCTATGAGTGATGATTCATACGATGCACTCAGTAGATTTATATTTAAAAAAATTGCTGAAAAATATGAATTACCAGATGACCAATGGTGTTGGTTTAAGTTGTCTAAAAGTAATAGCATGGAATATGATTTTGAAAATATTACATCTGTTGCAAACAAATTATTAACGCATGTCGAAGGGGCAATTAATAATGCCGGTACTTTGGGATTGCTAAGTAAAATGAGAAACTTATCTTGCATGGCATGTGAAACTGATGTCATATACGGTGATACGCAATTGGTATTTGAATATGACGAAAAAGAAATAAAATTTTATCTTACTGTTTATTCACCTTCTGGTTTATGGAAGTACAACGATAATGATAAGGGAGTTCGTTGTTTTTCCAATGCCAAAGGATTTGCTAAAAGAGTCGATGTCAGTGAAGCTCCAATATTTGGGCCCAAGGTTCGGAAAGACAAAAATTCTAGTTTTGGAAACGCCGAAAAAATTGTATATGCCGTTAACCTAGTGACGGATCATTCTGCAGAGTATTGGTGTGAAGGTCATACCAAAAATTTATCTTTACTTTCTACTGGCAGACTCACAGTTAACCCTCGGGGGAATGAGGTTCATGTATTTTCCCTAGTTATAAAATATGAAATCGGAAGCGAGTTTGACGATGCATATGTACCCAATATGACTTATTTATTAGCCACATTAACGGAAATTTTACACGCACAAAGAGTTTTGTTTATGGATATATTAGTTTTTACGATGAATGACATGTTAGTGGTCCTGCATGTTCATGTCCCTTTAAATAATCCGACTGAAAATGAAACGTGTGCTATTCAGACAACATTAAATTTTCTTAAAGAGACACTTGAATTGGAACTGCCTAAATATAATAGTACATTTGTAAATATATCCAGTTCTCTGTATTGTCTGCCAACTACGTCTATAGATTTTATAAATCTCAATTGGGATTTAACTCCTATAGGACAGGTAGCAACGCCGAGACAATTCTGTTTACAAAGCAATGGTTTGCCAGTCACAAGACAATGTCAAGGATCATTTCTCCTTGGTAGTTTATGGGGTGATGTTGAAGGTACCTGTGATATCAATTTCAGGCCTTCAACAACGACAACATTTTTATATAACATTGTCTCGGGACAAGCCCCAAATAATTATACCACTAATTTCCTAACTGATGGTTTGAGTTTTGTATTGGAAGACCTTAATATTATTATTCCTGCAGATATTTATTACCTCTCTATGTCTTTACAACAGATTTTGCATTATGTCCAAGAAAACGAAACGTCTGTAGAACTGGGAGACATCGAAAATATTGCCTGGGCTATGGATAGAATGTTAGTTTTAGATAATAATGATTTGCGATTAGCTCAGACTTTAAATTCTACTAACATACTATTAAATTCAGTAAATGAAATTATTGAAATTTTAGCCCATAAAAACATTACTAATAAAGAAGAATGTCATGATAACATAGTCCCTGATGAATCATACCAACTAATCGTGAAACCTAAATTTATTGTGCAGGTATCATTCCCAAAGTTCAATAATATTACAGGTATTGCTATTTACAATAAAGGATCAAATGAAACATTTAACGATATGATAATTAAACCCTTATATCTGAATACAACTATAGAAGACGTACTTTTTATAAAGAATTTAGAAATAGCAACATGGATACCGAATGATGTCTTAGATAACTTAAAAGTTAGCGAGAACCAAAGTGATAGCGTTGCGGCTAGGAATAATAGTGACGATTTTCATATTATAATAAACATATTCCACAATGATGCAGTTTTTCAAGAATTGGGTATAAATAAACATGTTGTCAAGGGTCGTGTTATAGGCGTAACGATTCCAGGCTATATTTCCAACTTTGAATATTCTGTACCTCTCCTTTTTAGAGATTTGAATTATATTAATAACGAATCATTTTGTGGTTATTGGGATTTTAAAACACGGTTATCGAGCCATATTCCGGGAACGTGGAAAAATCAAGGTTGCTACATAGTAAAAAATGTTAATAATGTTACCATTTGTGAATGTTACCACCTTACACATTTTGGACATTTACTAATTATACCTGGACTCAATAATAACCATCGCTATGACAACGGCACAAATCATAATAGAGCTTTAAATATAATTACTTTAGTTGGTAGTTTCTTATCTTTAGTGGGTATAGCTGGCATATGGATAACAGCATTAATGTTCTCAAACTGGAGAAAGAAAGCAAGTACGAAAGTACTTCTACAATTATCTACAGCTATAGCTCTACCTTTACTTTTTATAATAACATTCAGTCTAGATTATTCTATATTCATTAATAAAAAAGGAATGTATGTCGTCGCCAATAACAAGAGGCATATTTGTGTTATTTTGGGAGCATTGTTACATTATTCTATACTCTCCAGCTTTATGTGGATGTTAATAACGGCTATACTTCAATTTGTAAGATACGTCAGGGTATTAGGAGTGCGGAGGCCTTCGAAATATATGATAAAGTTTGCATTAATAGGCTGGGGCATCCCTCTTTTACCAGTTATTATAATTTTGGCGATTAATACCGATAATTACATTCCCAGTCCATCAGTTTCTACTAAAATATGTTATCCTAATGGAATTTACGCCATCCTAGGTATTTTGGTTCCTGTTAGTATAATATTATGTGTTAATGTAACCCTTTTTGTATTAGTGTTGCATTCTATATCACGTAAACCCGAAGAAAAAATGCAAAGTACTGACATGGACCTTATCGCCGCACAGCTAAGGCTGTCTATATTTCTGTTTTTCTTGTTGGGACTAACATGGGTGTTTGGGATATTATCATTCACGAACAATTTGTTGTGGTCTTATTTATTTTGTTTATCGTCTACATTACAGGGTTTTGTACTGTTTGTATATTTTATTATATGTGACCCAGCAACAAGAAATTTGTGGGTGACACTAGTAACGCCGCAAGACCGTTCAAGTTCATCGAGAAATAGTATTACTAGTTATAGTACAACATAGATATTTTCTTTTATGTATAGATGCAATTACTAATATTATACTTATCCAAGAAGAACAATCAATTTACGCTTTCGAGCAGCATTGCTATTTAATTTGTAGTCGGAAATTTTTTTTAAACATTTTAATCAGGGAAAAAACATATCACCAAGTTATATTATTATTGTAAATTAGTTTACCGTATCTATAATATTTTTTTATTAAATTTAAGAATAATGAAAGCGTTTTATTACGTAAAAGCTTTTTGTAGTGGCAGGTCTCTCACATGTGAGGGTCCGCCTGGGTAGGTACCACCGCAATGTCTATTTCCGCCGCCAAGTAGCAGTGTGTAGTCACTGTTGTGTTCCAGTTCTAAGGACATTGTAACCAGTGTAACTACTGGACATAATAAAATTTAACATCTCATGTGTCAGGTTGGCGAGCGCAGTGGAATACCAAACAATACTATGTAATTAAAGGTGTTGGATGGTGTTCCTACTGTTCATGGGCAGTCGTATCGCTTACCATCAGGCGAACGGCAAGCTAGTCTCATTATTCAAAACGATAAAAAGAAGGTAATATTGTTTGCCTACATAAGGGATGTTAGTAAATACTCAGATATTAGTATTTGTTGTTTATTTACTGTTCAAAATCCATGTTTCGCTGTTAGATTTTAAACCTCAGTCATTTCACGTTTAGAGCTTGTACATTAAACATAATTAAGTGTGTTATCGTAAAATTCAATATGGTCAACAAAATAGTACTCTTGGCACTTGTATCTTTATTTAATTTAGGTAAGTACTATGCATATAACGTTACCAATTTTTTGTAGGCGTGTAAGCAATTGATTAAGATTAGTGGTCGTTTAGTATTCGAAATTCGACCGTCGAATTTAAAAAATTAACGCAATATATTATACGTATTATAATTTTTTGACTCCTATATATTATGAACCTTAATGATACCAAATCTCATAGTCCGTTTTTATTCAACTATTAATATATAGTTTCATCATTTTTTTCAATGCATTGAAGATAACTTTTTTCTAATACAGATACTATATGTAGAGCCTGGAAAGCTATACCAGCCAACCAAGCCATGTACACACTGCGCGCCGGCTTTGGCAAAGAAAAAGTAGGAGAATCTGATGAATTACTACCAAGAAGTAAGAATGCTATTATTAATATAAAGTTAATAAAAAACGCAACAAATCGCATACAACATAAATTAATGCAAGATTTATTAATATCGGCTTTTCGGCTACATAAAATAAAATAAAATAAAATGCTTTATTCATCACGTAGGCGAAGGTAGTTGCACTTATGATGTCAAGGTACATGAGAATATTTAATTATTACTTAATTAAATTAGCTTATATAAACAAAGACAATTTATATTGAAAATAAAATAAATGAAAAATATACTTAGTAAACAAAGAAGCCAGCTCGGGCTGGCAGGGAAGAAGAAATAAAATGATGTATATATGTATTTTTAAATAAGCAATAAGGGAGAAACGCGTCGCGTTCCTCACCGATGAGGACAATAAAAGCCCTAATCCACCAGCCTTTCACTAACTACCTAAGCGATGACTTCCCGAATAAGAAAGGCAGAAAGAAACTCCGGGCTTTATCTTTTGTCATATTTAACAGAACCCTTTGTTCGAAGGTATCATTTAAAGGCTAGAACGTACTTTAAGTATTTCTCTTGATATTGTGTATTTTAGATTGTTTATATCATAACATCGTACATTTTTATAAGGAAATAAAAATAGTGGATACTACTATAATAAATATTGCGAATATTTGAAGTTGCTATTATTTTAAACATGAGTATTTTTATACGACCACGACAAAGTGACCACATTACACCGGATGGTAAGTGGAGTGGGGTCCAACACAATGTCGACTGACGAGTGATGATTACTCCTCGGCAATCGACACGATTATGAAATAATTTTCGACTTGGGTATTAATCCAGAACCTCTTAGTATACAAACATAGAAAGTAAGTTCATACATTTTTGTTTATAAAACAATATTATATAATTTCTTTTAATTTCCATCATTATTAGACATAATTTGAATGCTAGAGACGATACACCAACCGGGTTCATTACTGTTTAAACGTTACTAATTGATCTTCAATATTAAAATAAAATACGTCCGATATTTTTTTTAGAAAACGAGGAATAACGATAGACAGAACCGTGCAAAATAAAATGTAGTGAAATGCTATTTATCTGTATTCCAGCTTATCTCCACAGCACGTATAAATTTGGATGGTGCCCTGGAGACGCTACATCGCCTGTGTTTAAGCGTAAAGAGATCAATATAACATTACCGACGTGGGAGAGTACACAAGCGGGATATTTGCATGTATGTAAACGATAAAAACGAGTAAAATACATTCATAATAAAACTTGTACTTGAAAGTATATATTATTATGGAAAATATTTAAGTCGGAATCCAAAAGATATATTTTGTAGTTAATACCGCCTATATAGTTATGCTTTATTTTCTCCATGTGACAAAGTTATGTAGCAAATGGTTTTTATTGAGATTTCAGCAATATCTAATTTTCATCTTATAAAATACTGATTGATGTACTTATTATACAAACGCATCGCAAAACAGCATGCTGATTCTAAATATGCTTTACGAATTGTATAGATGATATTGTAGAGTTGTATACCTTTTGCTTAAGGCAGCTTGTTTTTTTATTACTATGAATGTTGAGATGAGCTTGCCGATCGCCTGATGGTAAGCGATACCATCGCCCATTAACAGTAGAAACACCATCCAACACCTTGAATTACCAAGTATTATTTGGTATTCCACTGCATTCGCCATCCTGAGACATCAGATGTAGTTTTAACACCTTTATTCTTGATTCTAAAGTTTTTGACATTCACCTACATGTTATATGGCTTGTTTAAATGAAAACTGATAGGGTTTAAGTTACGTCCTCTATGATTTTGACATACATGACTAGACTACGATTCTGACATAATCAAAAATAAAAAAATATCTGCTGCCGTTACTGGACACTTATTTTTTGTCAAAATTCAATACTATATCATGAAAGGAAATTTCTGGCCAAAAGTTACATTGATTCATATTTCGGGTTTTTTACGTCCATTATTTTATACAACTAAAACGATTTTTTTATTTCTTCTTGTCATTCATTAAATACTTAATCGTCTCTTTTGCACATTTAGTATTTATTAATAAACATTAATCTGACGTGAAATCTACATAGTATTTGGTTCTTACTGAGTATTGTGTCCATAATTTTATGCAGAATTTATGAAATATTAACTCGTCTTAGCTTTGTCATGCTGATTTCTGACTGCACATTTATGAATATCTTATCTTTTCATATCCCATTCATTAGCAGCGTAAAATTTTAAAGTAAACACCAAAAACACGTTTGGATAACTATTTTAATTTTAAAATAAAAATAACCGTTATGATTTTGTTTTAGGTACTATCAAAGAAGCATACACAAAGATTTGCCCTCCAATGTATAGTTATGAAAGCGTACGTGCCCAAAAAATATCAGTTCCACAAAAGTCGTTTACCATTATATTATTGTCAAGGATACGTGTTCATGCTAATGTTAAATACTGTACAAAGGATGGAAATACATGAGTTCTACTTACATCAAAAATTGAATTTACCAGTAAATTTCGTATTTCAGTTTTATCATCCACACATATTGTAATCCATTACGAAAATTTATTTTAATATTATGATAATAAAATATTTAATGGTATTTAATCTATTTATTTTTTGCGCCACACGGAGTATTAATATTAATAAAAAATATTTATAATGTCCCAGAGCACTATAACTAATTGTTTAATAATTTACACCTACGACTATTAGAATACAAAATAGTAGAAGCATATGTACAAAAGCGCTGGCTTTAATTTATATAGGAAAACATTAAAGCCAATAAATAGCCTTGTTAAGAAGAATACAAAGGATCCACAAGACCATGGAAAAATGGAAGCAATTTACAAGAAGTCGAAAGAAAGAAGTAGCTTGTAAATATGATATTCAGTTAAAATAATAAACTTGAATTAAGTCTAAAAATTTCGTGATAATCATCAAGCTGGCTGAAAAATTTTTTTTTTTATAGTGGCTCAGCAAATTATCTTCACTGCACCTGATATTAAGCGAAGTGAAGCTCATAGAAAGTGCCGACCGACCAAAGATACAAGCATCCCCGGACGGTTGGTATAGTCATGCCGGTCTGCATAATTGCTTCTTCATACTCCGCTTGAAGGACCCAAGTTAAGGGAAGGAGGGAATGCGTATCCCGGCAAACCATTCCACAGACCGATGGTGGGGCACAGATATGAGCTACTGAACCTTTGAAATTGATAGGATTCTTTTGAGTTTAGTAAAACAGAAGGGCTTGGTATTCTAGACTACTCCACATTCTAAGCGCGTATATTACTACAAACAAACAACTCGTATCCTGTGTTGCTTCATTCCATTTTTATTTAGTAAACAAAAGTGGTCTTGTCAGATCATACGTGTCACAGCATTCAAAGCAATAGTATCATAAAAGAAACATGAATATGAGCTGTTTGGCATTGTTTTTCTTTACAAGTAAGTTTTTTTTCTTTATTAATAGTCAAAACAAGATATTTTAAAGTGCCAATATTATTAACATCAATATCATCTTATTTCGTACTTGGCCTTTACTGCTCTTAGCATTGGAGCCCAGTTCTAGACGCATTATTGCACGAGAATAACAGAGCTAAAGAAACTAACAAAAGCCTTGTATAGCGTTTTAAATTTATTATATCTTAATTGTTTTTAAAAATATCAATTGTACAGTTTATAGTAAAACAAGAAAAGTAAGTCTTTATCCAAATATCACTGACTATTAATAAATCGGGACAGCTTTTTTCATTTGTTCAATGCTTGGTTTCTTCCACAGCATTCATCCGCTCCACCTTCAGCATGATACGAGACTTTTCTAATTGCCACGATGACTTCAATTTAAAACCGCCCGATGGTATTCTCAAAGAACATACATTCACATGGCTGGGGTTTGTTCAGTACATGCACGGTGCGTAAAATAGGCATTTGAAAAGCATTTAGGGACGCTTTAAGATGATTGCCACTCTTTTGCAGTATAAAAGTGACTAAAAATCATGATATTCTTTCTGTCTCACGGACTAGCTATCAATTCGAACAAACTTTATAATTACTCATTCAGTTAGTTACCTTATAGAATGGATAACAAATATTTGTGGTTAGTTAAAACTGTGAACTGTTAATTTCAGTAACAACTGGTTTGCCGCACCATAGCAAAGCCCCGCGAGTGGTTTTGATACAAAAACAGTACGTTGTTGGTACCGCAACCGACATGCTCCGGTTGCCGAAAAACTATAAACTGTATGTACGAGTCATTTTGTTCACATTGCTTGGAAAAAAAAAACTAAAAATAATATTGATCGTTGACAGGGCTAACCACGCCACGTCACGGGTCAGGTCACGGGGGGGACTGTCGTAGTCCCCCCCGTGACCATGAAGGCTGCAAAGTCTTCGAAACGTCGGGAGAAAATAAAATACTAACACCGCGATAGAATCCGAAAATTAGTTTAATTTCAATGTCTAGCATTCGCGTAAACATAAGAAATCATTATAAAAAAGGTCCAATAAGCAATATCTTATGCATATACCCAACGCAAAAGTCCATTGAATTTACATTTATTTCACTTGTACTAAATCCATGTCTTTTCAGTGGTAATATTATTTTTGGGGACTACGAACGTGACGAAGAGGACTGCGGATTGACAAAAATGCAAATCAAAATGGACGTAAAATGTCCACGGGCGTACATTGAGATGCCTTTTATGGACATCACGCCGCATCCAGAATATTCCAGGTTAATTTTGATATTTTATGATATATTCAGTTAGGAAATTTCCTGATTGCTTATGATTTGTGTTCAAATTTTAAGGAACACGGTGTTGCGTGATTATTCAGCATTTGTAGATTGTACTGTTAGGAAACTCAAAGTTTTAAAGTAGTTCACATTTGATGAAGTATCCTTTACGTTTCAACTCTCAGTCTTAATTCTTATGTAACCAAAAATTACTTTTTATTTGTGTTGTCTAAAGCAGATTGCTTTTATCGATAAGAGCGATTATTGTAACACGTGTTTGCAAAACCGTCTTTGTGTAAGTTCTATGAGAGGTAAAGTGATCGTTTATCTAGATCTTATAATATTGTTGATGATGTAATTAATTTAACAGTATCTTTGATAATATTCAAAAGAATATAGGATAATAGACATGCGGTTCCGCTCATGTTAAAAACCATTAAAATTGATAATCACCTCACTGTTTAGTCTCCCGGGGTTAGAAATGGAGGATACAAAAGTGAACAAAAAAATTTCAAAGTTTATATTATGTTCTCCCACTGATATTATAAATGCGAAAATTTATGAAAATGTTTTGAAGTTTGTTAGAAGTAAACGCAGAAACAGCTGAATGGATATGGATGAAATATAACACTCGGGTAGACCATGTCCTAAAATATAAACAGAATGAGAAATATATAATATACATCTATAAATTACAATAACTATTTTCCAGATTCGGCGTAGGAAACAGCTTGGCACTTGTTAAATTACTTCGGCCGATGAAGTCACGTAAATAGACTTATTTTATACATTTTTAAATGCCACTTGTACTGGATACATAAATGACTGGTCCAACTAGTACATGTCAGATAAGACATTGCCCTGTCTGAGCCATGTTGAATGACGGGAAATGTGAATAGCAAGGTCTTACCCCCGGTTTTTTATGCGAACTTAGCATATTCGTGTAGGGTGATGGACTAATAAACTCCACGGCCGATTGGAATTGTCAGTTTTTTTTTAAATTTTGCATGGTATCAATACACTGAAATAGATTTGCAAAACAACTAAACTATACACAAGTTATAATAGTATACGCATGGGTCACTTTAAAATCAAATCTTTCATACAATGTAAATAAGATAGAGGGATATTTTCATTTTCAGATTATATGGTACCTATATGTTTGCCGTCACTTGCTGAAAGGATGAGGAAACGAAAAACCAAAATTGTTTTTATGGTCGATTACATAAGCAGTATGTATTAGAATAGATTAGATTTGTCAAAAAAAATCTTAACAAAAGTTACATAATAAAAGTAAATTGCAATCATAAACATTTATAGCTGTTCCCAGAGATTTCGATACAGAAAAAATGGGCAAAAAAACATTGAAAATGTATACACACAAGGAATGTAGAAAACATCGAATGAAATCGGTAATTTGTTTGAATATTTTTGTAAAAATCAGTTTATTTTCGCATTTTATATCGCAAATCATGAATTGATTAAAGTGGCTTGTAACATTGTAATTAGTAACATATTAACAGAAAGCAGGCAGTGAAGGCGTGACACACGTGATCTGCAGCTCAGGATGTGGTGTACGTCCAGGAGCACCCATCATTACCCACAACGCTGACGGAGCCTTCGAGCTCATAGGCGTGGCTGCTGGTGGAGCGCCTTGCTCTCGCCGCTCGATGCGCAGGCGCCTCATCAGAGAGTCGCCCTTGTACATCGACATATACCCCTATATGACCTGGATTATAAACGTCATCACCGCTAACAAATTGCCGCTGCCTTATTCGAATAATTTCATGCTGGTTGAAGGAGGACCGAGTGAGTGTTTCCCATAAAAAAGTGATTGATTACTTTTTATCAATTAATTACAATATTACTCTTAAGATAGAACTCTCCTGTGTTGTCATTCGTGAGATGTTAGATTCGATAATAAGTTATACAAATTCTTTTGAAATGTTTTCCAATAACACTTAATAATGTTAATTGTTATACAATACAATACAACGCCTCTATTCCTACATACAAATCTCTTTAGAATTTGTGTGTACCCTTGTATATCTAGGCTATCTAATACCCCAGGTATGGGCGTCCACGGAGGGTTTTTAAGAAGGAGAAAAAAGATGAGGACAGGTTGGAGATCAAGAACATTTGCAGCGGGAGATAATTGCTTCAAGAGTTTGAAAAAACAGCGCGCAACATCGTTCTTCTATGCAGAAAAGTTTACAGTTACTGCTGATCCCCCTGCGAAGCTTAATGTTATTATGAAAGTAAGTTTTTAAATGTACCCTAAAATATTACTTTGAAGATAGTTCAGTTAAATTATATGAGCTACTCTAATGAATTGCTTAATTGAGTATAATTATAATTAGAATTGTTGTTATTTAGGAAGTATAGTAATTTATGTGTTACCAAAAAACGTATATATAAATGTGTATTAAGGCCTAATCCCTCTCAGTAGTAGAGGAGGCCCGTGCTCAGCAGTGGGCAAGTATATAATACAGGGCTGATATTATTATTATATTATTAAATGTGTTTCAGCTCTTTTTATTTTTTTTAAGATATCAGCCGGTATCGACTGTACCATTGTTTGTGCTCGACTCCTGATGCCCAACCGTATGTGCAAGCCCGTGATCGACGGCGTCGGCGGCTACAACATCACAATCACCTTCAACACAGAGTGGTTCCCTTATATATTCTATTTTGGATTGGGACTCAATGGAAAAAATACCACCGCCAAAGATTTTTACACTTGGCTTCCAGAACGAAGTACCGGTTTTTGGTGAATCAATATGTTCGGGAAGGAATTCACTGTAATAGTTGGTGTTACTTGTTCAAGTTTATTAATGCACTTTATAAACAATGACTATTAACAATTTTAGGTACAAATTACAATTGGTTTGTAGCAAAATAAAAGGCTGAAAATCATTTGATGATCTTATTTAGCCAGGCTTTTTAGCTGTACCAATGAAAGGAAAATATATAAAAGTTATTATTGTTCGAGTTGACTATAGAACTAAAATATAAATACTTACAACACACAGATTTATAAAACGCGAATGTTACAGCAATAGGAATGGAGATAATAAAATATTCATATACTTACATATTAAAGGAAATGATATAAAATTTAAAATTATAAATCATATTATTGTTATTATTTGTCAATATTATTATTGAATACAAAAATATACCTCTACTCTTGATACAGATTATACACCATAGGTGCAAAAAATTACTGACTACAACAATCAAGCGTCATTCACGTGCAAAAAATATAGTTATTAGGCGGATTCTACGGATATCGTGTCTTCATCATTTAGACCCTTGTCTCCGCTGTCAGCAGCCGGAAAACTCGACGGAGGAGCTGGCGAAGGTGACTGAGCGAAGGGAGGATTACTGGGTAGTTGAGGGAATTGCGGAAGCGACGGCAACGAACCCTGCGGTATCTGAGGAAGTTGAGGTATTTGGGGGAAGATCGTGTCAGATCCCGGCAATTGGGGTATTTGCGGGAAAGTTCCTTGAGGTAATTGTGGGAGTGAGGGGAAGCTGGGGAAGTTGCTCGCTGGAGGAATGGGCACTGTTTGCGATTGAGGAGGTGTATCTTGCGGCTGCTGTTGTGGTTGGGCGGAGATATCAGCAGCGTCGATGACAGCTGAATCGGAATCTCCTGCAGGCTGCTCCGGCGGCGAGGCTGGCTGACTAGGTGCTGCCGGTGCACTAGGAGCACCAGGTGCCGCTGGTACACTTGGAACTATAGGTGAGATACCTCCAGCCGGAGGGTAGAACACGCTGGCCGGGTAATACGTTGCACCGGATACAGGCAAAAACGGACTTTGTATAGCAGAAACACCAGCGAAATGGGGAACTTGATAGGCGAACTGGGGGCTAAGTCCCACTTGGTAAGATAACGGTAACTGAAACAAATATTATTGCGATTAATTTATGACATATTAAATAAGTTTTGCCACTATTAACGATACAGGGAAATATAAAAATAAATAATGATTTTACTAGAAATCTACATTTTAATTTCTCTAAAGCCAATTTAAAAATGGAAAACAACAATCATTACCGAATTAATATATTGGGTGGTGGAGTATCCGAAGGCCTTCGTGTGTCCCGGAATGACTGCACTTACTAAAGGAGCCGACAAAGCCACTGCGGCGCCACCGGGCCAGTGCACAGCGCTACCGGCCACTGCGCCGGCGCACGCGCATAATACAGACAGGATGAGTACCTTGCAATACAAACATATTAGCTACGTAGTGTGGATTTGTGCCACCAAAGAGCAATGTATGAACATTGTTGTATTCTTGTTTGAACAAAGTCGTAACCAGTGAGGCTGGGCCTTACAAGGCTTATCATCTTATGTCTTAAGCGAGGTTTAGGTTAGCAAGAAAACTTGCAGAATTTTATTTTCGCAAGCAATTTCACTGAATTGAAACAATCATAGCAAGCAAACTTTTGCAAATTTTGATTGCACTATTAGTAAACTTAACTTTAGGATGACAAATTTAGTGCAGTGCCGCATGTTACGTGCTATACTTTGTTGTTCAATAAAACTTGCTTGCGGCGTACATTTCGACAAATTAGTAGACAGGGACCGCAGAAATCAATAGGAATGCCAAAGAAAATACAAAATCACTCTATTATAAATATACTTGAGTGATATTTGATTCTCATAATAATGAAATTGAAAACACATTAAGCAGAGAAAAATAAGTTGATATTAATTTACGAACAAAATAATAAAAACCAATCAGGAATGTATTTCGAGACAGTTGCGTCATAAAAAAGGAATTGCAAAAAACTATACGTGATTGAGGTAAAAGCAAATTAAAATACAATCCACGTGCAAACGTAAACTGTAACGAAACAGTGCCAGAGATGCATTTTAAATTTTTGTACAAAATTTTTCTCATTGTCACAGTTAGCATGTAATTGAAACAATTGTTTTACATGGTATTTAGGTTAAGGCTCTACCCCGAGCAAATTTTCTTGAGCATTCGTTCCATATATTTAAGAGAGACCGTTTACAGATGCACCTAGGAATAATTTAGGAATGTTTAAATAAATAAATTTTAGATCTTTCTGGAAATTTTAAACTACCAAAATGTTTTTTTTTTTTAAATTTATCTAATAATGTTGGTTGGAAATTCAATTGATCTGTAAAGTACGTATTATA
The DNA here is from genome assembly GCF_014839805.1 of Manduca sexta. Classification (NCBI taxonomy): domain Eukaryota; kingdom Metazoa; phylum Arthropoda; class Insecta; order Lepidoptera; family Sphingidae; genus Manduca; species Manduca sexta. Next base: position 11,303,255 of record NC_051139.1, read on the forward strand.
TCAGGACGAAAGCACGCAATTAATGTCTAAGTGACATTTGTGAAATTATAGAAACAATTTCCACATTACAAAAAAAAATTAAACAACGAAGGTAACATATTTAAAAAAATAACATATTGTATAAATAATTTGTTTAATTTTTTTTCTACATGTATTATGAGTTTCTAAAAGATAACTTTTATAAATATGGTTGGCGCGCCATTTTCCTGGGGGCACCTCTTTAAGTACATGCCTGTGACGGGGACCGCGAAAATCCTAAGTACCTACAGCTTGTTTCAAACTGCAACAGTGTCAGTCATATACGCCTAACTATGTATTAAAGAGATTTGAAATTCTTCTTATCTTTACCACCTATATGGAAAATGTCAAGATAGCTGCAACAATATAAAATTCGATATAATTAACAACCAGGCACAAAATACCAAATGCGGTATAATTTTTTTTTTATCGATTTGAAAGGCGAAACGAGCTTTCCGTTCGTCTGATGGTAAGCGATACGACCGGACATAAACAGTAGAAACAACATCCAACACCTTGAATGACAAAGTATTGTTTGGTATCCCATTGCGCGCGCCATTTTGAGACAGGAGATGTTAAGTCTTATTATGCCCAGTAGTTACACTGGATACGATATTCTTCAAATCGGAACATAACATTAACTACACATTGCTGCTTGTCGGCAGAAATAGACATTGCGGTGGTACCTATCAGGCGGACTCTCATGTATGAGAGACCAACCACCAGTAAAAATTACATAATAATTAACTAAATAAATAGATATATTAAAGTCATGAATAATGGTCTTTATAGAAAATTATAAGTATTATAATCGTATGTATTATTCTTAAATCAAATAGGTCGAAAAAGGCTTGAATGGAATGCACAGTCCAAAGCTAACACAGAAGCACAAATCACTTATCACTGATGCTACGTGGTACACAAGTATTATCGTACCTTCATGTCGGAGGCACTAGAAAGATCTCTATAATAAGCATGTTGATCCCCGCACCACTTGTTTATATACCAAATGACACCCCGCCCACGGCCAAAGAAAGAAAGTCACTAGATGCGACCGGTGTTTTGTATTCTAAAGTGCAATACACCAAATTAAGTAATAGAAGAATTAAGTAATAATTGAAGTGCTCGATAATTGCAAAGTTTTTTGTCAAATGATTATGTATTGTTGTTTAATTCAACTTTATGGTGGATATAATTAAAATGTGATAGTGTAGATAATTTCTCGAGATAAAAGGAACCTATGCTAATTCTGGAAATTCTATGTGGCGGATTTGTTTCAAATCTGTTCAGTAGTTTCTGTACATCTAATAGGGTTAATAAGGCTCCTTTTATCTCGGAAAAGTATCAACATAGTCACGTGCCATAAATTAGACAATAAATAAAGATCAGGAATCATGTAATCAAAGATACAAAATATGTCATCACAAAGCATTTAGACCTGAATTCCGAACACAACTAATTAGCGTTTCCAGTATTTTTATATCTCCGTACATAATATAGGATTGATATACTGCAACCTTCGAAAAGTTGCTGTACCTTCTCGACACGTTTAAAAATACTATTAATATCCGCACCTTCCACTGTGACAGTAACTCGTAATAACATACCATGAAATTCTCACATAACTTGCATTAATTTTGCATTATTTTACAAATTATTCTCATTTCTTCACGTGGATGCCATTACAAAATATCGATGGATGCTCGTGAGTTTTTAACATATTTTATTGAGTGGTCTAAGTATTTGTTTTTCCGTTCCACAAAAAAAGTAAATCTATTATTTCTAAGTAAACTTTTTACTTTATCATACTCAGTGTAAATAACAAAATTTGATATTTAATATATATTTAATTGCCCTTTGTTATTAATATAAGACTAACAACTATACCTCAATTATCTTTCAAACATATCTTGCTATATCTGCACAAAGGGCATCACTGTGATGAAAGCTAGCCTTTACCGAAAAAACATATGCTCATTACAATATCAACAATAGTAATTTTAAAATTTCTGAGCCGTGATACTACTATAATACGGTTCATAATTTCAGTTCCAAACACAATTCATGTGTAGACAAACTGTTAAATATGATTTTAAACCACTGTTACAAAAGTGTATTGACAGCACTGCTAAAAATATAAGTATTTATTTAGTAAAGTAAGCAAATGGATTACTGAACGTTATAATCATTGCTACCTACGAAAGGTAAGGAAATGATAGACTCGTTACTACTCTGTAGACAGAGTTGGCTCATTCATGCTATAACAAAAGGTGCGTGAGCTAGTAAAGTACATGAAGATTGTTATATCACTTTGGTATTTATAGATTCAAAATATACGCGAATATTATATCTTCATATATATTTCCAACTAGAACTATTAGGGCTCTTCACGGTATATATTATTCGTAACGTCGCTTTTCCTGTATACGGTGTACAAGTTTCTACTATACAACAGCAAAAACCCAAATTAAATTCCACGTTAAAGCTTAAAAGTAGGTATCATAGCACTGCAACCATTTCTATAATTGGAGCAGAAATTACTTCACTGAGTAGTGCATATATGGAACTGCACGTCATGAGGCTCAATTCCATAAACAATCTGTACCAAATTTAAAAGCACAGAGCTGTAATTTTGATTTAGCTTTGACACACACACTCACGCCTTTTATCCCAGCAGTGGTGGGTAGACGCGCAACAAGTGCACCTACTTTCCGCCGTGTGTATTCTGTCCCATAATGTGATAAGGGGCTATCACATCACGGGACTTAATAGACATGGGCATGATGTAATGGCTTATCGCCATTTCGCTGATACTAAGTAAATATAGCCAATATCACTTTACCCGACCCGAATTAACACAAGCATGTAGAAGCAAAATATAAAGCTCAGAACATTTACTTAGAAAGAGATTATTTAAAAGCCCACGCCATGTATCTTTAACAGGGTCGATAGAGGCGCAAATAATAAAACCAATAAGATGTTTTCACAATTTGAATTTCATTAAATACAACTTAATAACTTGACCATAATTTTTATATGCCCCTTAAAGTAGTACTTAGTACGGATAAATATTTGAAGAAAAAACACGTTCATTCACGCTTCCATATTGATTAATTTAGTCTAGCCAAACCACGCCTCTGTTTATAAGCACTAAGCAAATAAAAACAAATGTTTAACTACAAATTCGACAATGGAACTCAAAACTATGAGACTCTTTTTTCCAAGTAATTTTTACAGCAGTAGACAGACAAACACGTAGTCATCTGTTTGTAAGTAGACATCACCATATTAGGTTTATAGAACATGTCTAAGCTTCGTTCTAAAAACATATACTAAGATAATTATACAAGCCATTTCCTTGGCCTATTAGTATAATAACAACTGTTTTAAGACATACGAGGAAAATGTATCTACCGTCTGTTTATTGAGTTGTTATCAAGTATTTTGAATAATACAACTTCTAATGAGATTTCTTCTTGTGTTCCACTCTCGGGTCGGGGAAGAAGAATTCGATAACTTTGTCTTTGAACAAATACAGGACTGGCTTGCAAACATCAGGGTGGAACGGGGTGGAGCCACCAATGTGTGAGTCCGCCCATAGATTTTTAAATAGCTGCAGAAACAAACGTAGCACTTTAACTTGAGGCATTTTCGCTGTGTCTACGTATTTTCCTGAAAGCGAGAATAAAATGGATAATAAATTATAGTTTCAGTTATGATCTGCTAAAATATATAATATTAATTCATTTCCCTGATTTTATATGCTTCGCATAATCCATATAACATATTCTTCTGCGTTTAAATCGTATATTTCAATTTGCTATAGTTCTTTTAATTTATTCAGAGTACATTCCTTAAAAATACGCAGCGAAACGTTTTTTAAAGTATTCTAAGGACGGACAAGGACAATGGACAGCTGTATTCAAAAGGGTTAACGGGATCAAAAAGGACACGTTCCAGACTAACCTTTAAATAACACTTGGACAATAAAATAAGCACTTACAGCAGATCGTGGCGGCGTGACAGAAAAATAGTGATGCGAAAGATAATAACTAAATTGATCTAATAATGAAACAAAAGTATCATTTTTTTGCTTTTTTTGTGCGTAAATAGTTTAAAAAGTAATAATTGTTTCTATTAACCTTATACGTAGATATCTATCTTTTTTTTGTTAAATTTAATTGTACTTGAATAAACAAACACTAATCTATACTATTATATAAAGCTGAAGAGTTTGTTTGTTTGTTTGTTTGTTCGAACGCGCTAATCTCAGGAACTACTGGTCCAAACTGAAAAATTCTTTTTGCGTTGGATAGCCCTTTGTTTGTGGAGTGCTATAGGCTATATATCATCACGCTATACCTAATAGGAGCGGAGCAGTAATGCCTAATCTCAGGAACTATCGGTCCGAACTGAAAAATTCTTTTTGCGTTGGATAGCCCTATGTTCGTGGAGTACTATAGGCTATATATCATCACGCTATACCCAATAGGAGCGGAGCAGTAATGCCTAATCTTAGGAACTATCGGTCCGAACTGAAAAATTCTTTTTGCGTTGGATAGCCCTTTGTTAGTGGAGTGCTATAGGCTATATATCATCACGCTATACCCAATAGGAGCGGAGCAGTAATGGCTAATCTCAGGAACTACCGGTCCAAACTGAAAAATTCTTTTTGCGTTGGATAGCCTTTTATTCGTGGAGTGCTATAGGCTATATATCATCACGCTATACCCAATAGGAGCAGAGCAGTAATGGCTAATCTCAGGAACTACCGGTTCGAACTAAAAAAATCATCTTGTATTGGATAGCCCTTTGTTCGTGAAGTGCTATAGGCTATATATCATCACGCTATGACCAATAGGAGCAGAGCAGTAACGGCTAATCTCAGAAAGTAGGAGTTTGAACTGAATAATTATTTTTGTGTTGGATAGCCCTTTGTTCCTGGAATGCTATAGGCTATATATATCAACACGCTATGCCCAATAGGAGCGGAGCAGTAATCGCTAATCTCAGGAACTACCGGTTCGAACTGAAAAAATATTTTTGTGTTGGATAGCCCTTTGTTCCTGGAGTGCTATAGCGTGACGATATATAACCTATAGGTTATATATCGTCACGCTATGACCAATAGGAGCGGAGCAGTAATGAAACATGATGCAAAAACGGGGACAATTTATTAGTTTTGAGAGCTTCTGTTGCGTGCGCTGCGTAAACGGTTAAAGTTATGCATCAATAATGTATGACGGGATTGTTCCTCTTAAAAGTTCTACAAAATATATCATAAAACAAAGTCCCCGCTGCATCGGTCTGCCCGAACGTGTTAAACTCAAAAACTACCCAACGTATTAGGATAAAATTTGGTATGGAGACAGTTTGAGACCCTGGGAAGAACATAGGCTCCCGGGAAAATATATAGCGTGACTTTTATAACGGAAAACTTTAGCCCGAAAATCTTTATAACGCGGGCGGAGCCGCGGGCAAAAGCTTGACTAAATAACACCATTCGATTTAGAAGTCATAATATTATATTCCATTCAAATTCCAGCCAGTATGACGTCATCCATTAGAGAAATTGTTTGTTTTCGGTCACGCAGCGGTCAATGGTTCCAAGGACCGATCTAATGTAATTTAGTAATAATTTTA